>NC_142213.1:11360326-11555326 GCF_049639895.1 Pseudopodoces humilis | reverse complement strand
GGTACTGACAGGGATTATACTGAATAAACTCTGTTAGCTTTCCCTTCTGCCCAGCCTTTAAAGCATACTTAATTATAACAAAATGGTACTTTGCTCTGTCAACAAGTTGTGAAGTCACTTGCTCAACCTTTTTCCTTTCATTCCCTCTGCTATTCCTCTTCTCTGGACCTGTTTAATTTTTGCATTTCCTGATTTTTATCTTGGGAAAACAAAAGGCAGCTGCCCTAAGTTACATGAAACAGCAAAGTGACTCTGCTAGTTAGTGATTTGCAGGTTCTAAACAGTGAGTTGTGTGAAATGAAAAGGGGAGTGTCATGTTGCAAAAACTCTTTTCTTTCCCCTTTCTACAGCTGTATTTCTAATCAGCAGAAGATACATCTTGCTTGGAGTCAACCCCCTTTCTCTCTGCACATTCTTAACCTTCTATCTTATGCATGGATCACTGGTTAGCTTAGAAATGCACAGACACAAAAGGGGGAGCTGACATGTGAGGTTTGATGGCAATAATGGCTGTTTATAAGCCTAATCCATCACATTTAGTGGACACCTCCATTTTTGTCCCTCTGAAAAGGTATAAATAATAAAATGGTATAGCTTCAGCTCAGAGGTGCCTTGGTAAATATTTTAACTATTTACAAGATCACATCAATAACAAAAGAAGCATCTGTACCATCCATACAGAGGCCTCTGAATCATTAGAATAGTACCCAGATGGTTCTTACAATTAATCAACAATAAAATGTCTTCATGACAGAGCTTTTGTGACATCATTGATATTTTTATATGCCACTGTTCAATACTCTAAACTCTCATTCTTTTCCCCAAGAACATCTCAGTAAATATTCTTTCTTTCTCAGGGAAGAGGGGAAAAAAAAATAAGAAAAAACTTAATATAAGGATCCACAAGGTAGATCCAGCTGCAAGCTTCTCTCTAAATAATTCTCTCCTCTCCAAATAATGAAGGATCTGGGTTACTAATATCTGGAATACATCAAGGTTAGTACTGTGTCAAATCCCTTGATAAACTCAAGCTCCTACCAGCTACTTGGGCAGTAGCAATTGATAGTTTTTCTTTGATTTTCCTTTATCCATATCACATCCAAACAGCAGCACGTCAGGAACAGTAACAAAACAGAGGAAAGGAAATTCAACAGTTACAAAATTAATCTGATGCAGTTCCTATTTGAGATCTAACAAGTCAGCTCTGGGGATAAAGTGAAGTTTATTCTGTTTCTTCATAAAACAAAATTCCTGGAAGTGGCAACACATAGGTATAGAGACAGTATTACAGGTTTATCTAGGCAGAGCTTTTGGGTACCTGGGGCTTAGGTGCCAAATCAAAACCAGGAATACAACAGGTGATTTTAGAAAAGTGCTGAACACCCACTTGTTAAATAAACCATAAGCTTAAAATGTTTCATACTGAATCTTTAGTTTCATTGAGTGATTATAGCTGAAATTCATAAAAAAAATTTAATAAGATCAGTTTCCAGTTTTTGGTAGTTTTGTCTTATTCATTCATATTATAAATTGGACTTTAAAAGTCTTGCATAAAGAATTGACTCAATTCCATAATATTCCTTAAAATATTGAAGTCACTAAATTAAAAATGTCTCTTAAATGTTACTTCAAATGGCTTCAACTGTTTTACAAAGTCTGTGCTGCGGCACTAAACCTTTTGTCACTAACTGATCAGAACCTTGATAAAATAGTTGAATTACACCAGCCTAAAATGTACATGAGGACAAACCTATATAAGAAAATGAAGACCAATTCTGAGGAATATGATTTAATTAAATTTTTAATATCCCTGCACATGTACACACAGTTTCTCAGAAAGATGGGAAAATGTAGAAGAAGAATTCTAACATGGAATAACAAATCTACATTTTTTCAAATTAAAAATACTTTTCAATAAGGTATGAACCCTTTCTCCTTCCCAAAGACAAGAAAAATGGCATAGAAGGGAAGCAATTCAGAAGCATTCCTGAATATCAATGCTGCCCCAACTCAAAAACTTGGTCAATAAAATTAACAGCCGTCCTTTGAATGCAATATCACACCTCTAAATGAGTTCAAGCTGGTGCTGTTATTGTCCAGTGGAATGTGAGATTTACATTTCACAGCTCCTCACCAAAGTAATGAATTAATCTGATCTCATAAACAAACAAGTCCAGTTTCATGTTATTTCAATGGCCCTCCAACAATGTGTGCCTCCACAAAGAAAAATATTTATCATGTTTGTGCTCAGCTCCAATTGTAAATGGGACTGTAATAACACAACACCATAAAAACCATTTTCACAGCTGAGTTTGCAATTTAATAAACAGATGCAAACAGCAGTCTTTGGAGATCAACAGTTAAAAATAAATGAAGTAGAAGACTCCCCACATCACAATGGGAACAACTGAGAGTCACAAGGTGTGTGTCCTTGGACTTTCCACAGGCACCAACCTTTCAGGTATATTATCATGACATCAATGCAAATCAGTCAGATGATTTCAAAGAAAGGCCTTTTCCTTACTCTCCATTACTCAAAAAAAAAAAGGCCAACAGCATGTTTTTGCACTGGAAATGTTATAGTTAATTTGTAAAACTTCTCAAAAATAACACTTGAACAATGTGTAGGACTTCAAGCAGAGTTGTCAAAAGTGCACACAGATTGTGGAATTTTCCTTGAAAAAATTCAATGGGAATTTTGCCCTAAACATATGTAAGAGTAGTTAATCTGAGCCCTTGAGAGTCAAACTTTTCAAATAATACACTGTCCTAAAGGTGACTGTGCACACTACTTGACTGAAAATGTATTTTAATGTGAGTCCTTAAAGACATGCATTATCATGAGTGGCCAGAGATTTCACAAGAGCTTGGTAATTCACTAACTAAACCTTCTCTTTTCTGTAAATTTGAATCTTGGTATTCCCTAGAGCACAATGGCTCCACATTTGATCAAGAGCAGTGGAAGGTGTGTAGCCAGACAAGGGTTGAAATTTCCAATGAAATCTTGACAATGTGCCTGCTCTTTCTGGATTGCAGTCTAGCTTTGTGATTGCCAGTGTCTCCCCTGAGTATGGAAATAAGGCATTAATTGTGACTCAAGGTAATAGACTAACACAACTGCATCTCTACAGTAAAACATTTACATGGTTAAAGCTATCCATAAAATATCTAGAAATACACATTGTCACCTGAAGTCCCCAAAGTAAAACACTGGGAAGGGCAGAATTTTATATATACATATATAATCCTTCACTTTATTCTGTGTCTGGCACTGTCTTCCTCACTTCTAATAGCTACAAATGAGATGAACATTTCGATTTTCATATTCCTTAGGGGAAAAAAGTACTTAGAAGCCTTCTCACTTTGTAGGATCTCATTTTGTAGTGTGTGATAAAGTTCAGCCTAATATCTATTTCAGTATATAGTATCTAATTTATTAATAAAAAAAGTGATAATATGCTTCCTCTCCCCAACCCCCCTCAAATAAGCCTCCCAATAAAGCAAGTTTTAATGAAAAACTGTACTTCCAAACTCTGACCTGGCCTATGGCCCACACAAGGGGTCTGCCTAACAACAGACTCTAAATATAGTATTGGGAAAGAAGGAATAGTCAGTGCTAAAATATATTGTTTGTCCTTGGCAGATTCTTTGAATTAATTAAGAATTAATTTTGTCTTTTGAATTGTCATGAGAATGCTCTGATATATGTACAATTATATTTTGCTAGAAGTAGTGCAATAGCTAAATTAATCACTGATTAGAGGTGCAAGAGGGGGCTCCTGCTCTTTAGAATAAAACATGAGCATCCCACCAAATTTGTCTCAATAGCCTTTGCTGAAAGACTATAAGAACAGAAAAAACAGTGACACACAAAGCATTTTCAAGTTAGCTGGGTCACAGGTTTTGTCTGTACACTTTTGATTGGGATAAATGAGATGAATTTTCAAAGTCAAATGGTGAATCCCTCTCCCACTGCTCAAGAGGAAACTGCTCTGGTTATCAGACCAATGATAAGATACTACAACTAATTATTAGTTTGAGGGTTCTGCATTTTAGGTCCACATTTAAGTTATACTTTTGAGAGATCTTAAAACTATAAATATCTTGGAATATAGTAACATTTTGCACACAGCCTTGCTATACTAGCATACACATTAGTTTTAGGGAAGTATTTGTGAAATATGTGCTGCTCAAGGAGAATATGAGTTGAAGGTTATGTAAAGGTGTCACAGAAAATGAGCTAATTGATGCTCCTCTGAAGTGCCAGTTAGAGCAATTTTTATCAGGATACTCTAACAATTTATAAACTGCAATTTTTAAAAGTGATTTAAGAATGTGAACTTCAATGCCTTTGTAATCGAGAATCATCTCAGAAATTAATGATCACTTTTATGGTAGTGCACATCATAGAGCTCTAATCCCATCAGATAGCATTTTGAACACTCAAAGTAGTGTCTACTCCTCCCAAAACAAAATTAGTTCACATTTCTTTAAAAAAAAAATATAGCTTAAAGAAGTGGGCCCTGAACACAAATCTGCAGTGCTGGTAAGCATCCCTTCAGTGCACTCAGGCACTCAGCTGAGCACAGCACACAGCATTTTTAACAGACTTTTCAGGATACAGAAAAAAACAGGTAACAAATTGCTTCTCAGGTGATTGTGCAGGCTCTGGCCCAAAGCCCACTTACATAAACAAGAACATTCCTATTTACCTTAACAGGCTTTGGCTCATGCTCCAAGAAATGCACATTTTGCTTACATTCCAGGTTAGCACAGCTCCACTTAATAATTAAACATCTGAGAAATAGTTAGACATTTCTATATAATAAAATTTCCTGTTACTGATAAAAAAATATTGATTTTTTTTCTCATATGAAATTAATGCACATGGCAGATGTGATATTGAAACTCCACATTTTGAAGCTGGAGGTCTGAACTCCATCTTGCTGGAATTGGCTGAATTTCTCCTTAAGATAATGACAGAAGGAGAATTGACTTCACCACAACTGAGCTCTTCAGAGTTTTCTTTAGTTTGAACTTGCACCATGAAAGTGTATTATTGTCAAAAAGGGAGATTTTATCAGACAAATTCAGCCTAGGTTGATGTGTGTTATAAGCCAAATCTACAAAGCATGTGAATCTGATACAAGCTGAGTCTCTACTGAGAGATATGGAACATTTACACATCTGGAAGATCCTACTTTAGTCATCATCATCATCATAGCAATCCATATCTAGATCAGCCAAACTGTAAATGCAAATTGATGCACAAATGTTTAACACCTAATATGATTTTCTACCTTCCATTCATTTTAACAATCACACATTTTAATATTTCCAACAGCTGTTTGTAAAATACCTCACATATGAAGATAAAACCTTATTTGGATGCAAAATTATTTTTGTTCTAAATTAAATTTGACCTCCATCAGCTCTTGCAGGCTTTACAAATACTAAAACTGAAATGGAAAGCAAGACATAACAAAGATGTCATCAGCTACTGCACCACTTCCTTAGTCTTGAAGTCGCTCTCTGTGGGACTGATACGAAGCAGAAAAAGAATTTAATCAGGCTGTAGAATAATAGCTGATAATGGTCTTGAAAGACTGACACCCTGTCCCCATCCCTTGCTCTTCCCTGTGTGTGAAATCTGTTTTGATGACAAATTGAGGACACCTTTTAACTTCCACTGAATTATCTTCACACTGTGGTGTTTGTTATATCAGCTTTCCACCGAGGGTTGCCAGAAAGCTAACACAAAACACCACTATCCAGTCAAAAGAACTAGTCCTACATATTTAACAGTTTCTAGGTATTGTTACACTAACTAAAGTCTTTTTCTTGCAGCAGATTGCTGTTGGAGACAGAATCACAGCCTTGGGCAGTATCAGCCACCCCTTCCAGGATCAAGCTAAAGAGACTCATCAAATTGTGAAATGGACAGACCCGTTGTGTTCCAAGACATCAGCAATTACTCCCAAAACATTTCCAAACCCCAAAATGAACAGATGAGCAATTTATAGCTTTTATTGTATGTACAAGACCTGATTCTCATCTCAGTTGGTATGAAGAAAGTTTTAATGACAGAGAATTTGATCACAAGAGAGCTTCATTCTTCATTCATGCTGTGCTAATTTTGGGAATGGTAGGGCTGATCCAATAAAAGTTCACTGTATTGACATCACGATAAAACTGAGGTCATCATTTGACCCCTTCACTGTAATAAGGGTGGTAAACCCCTTGCCAAAAAGCCCTGTTAAAATAAACCTTAGAATGGAGAAATATTTATAGCAATAGAATGAAATAATGCAACAGTCTTAATAAGGATTTTACCACAAGGTGTTCAATTAACAATTTAATAGTGTCACTTGCTATAATTTGGTTTGAATGCTGGACATGAGGCTAAAAGTAGAAGGCAAAAGATCAAATTTCTTAGGGTTCATGGTCTTTTATAACTGCTGGATTCTTCAAGTGATGGTCAGGCATATTTCATGCTGCACTTTATGCCTCAGTTTCCATATGTGTAATCTGAGATGAATAACAAATACTTTCTTAGAAATAGTTCAAAGCCTCTTCATCATCTACAAAATTAATTTTGTATTGTTATTAGTTATCTACAACAAATTATTCCTTTGCCTATTGCCAACATGGTTCAAATTACATAGCACACGTATCCACGAATGTTTCGTAACTTTAATTTACTGATTTTAGTAAAAAACATCTTTGAAATTAAATGCTGCTATCCACTTTATTGCTCAGATTGTACTTTGCTTATTGCTGTGTGTCTGCCAAATTCATCTAATCAACACCACAATCTAACTGCAATCAAAGACAGTGGGAGTATTTATAAATCCAGTTTGTTGCAGCAAAGAGAACAGAATACAGACATTACAGTATTCAGTAATAACAGCCCAGTGGGAAATAGAATATCTGCTGGTTTTAAAATGTTTTCTACTATTTATTCCATAATTTTATTTACGTTTTTTCTTATGAGTGAGCTGCCATGTTACCATTAAAGGCATTTGCATAAAAAAAAAATAAGCTAAAATATCAAAATAAAAGAAATTGGAAAGTCCATCATTCCAATACATTGTGCCAACAGAGCTAACCCACACACAAAGGAATGGATGTGCCTTCTGCCCATGGCAAGGAAAGACCAGGTATTGTGGCTTTTCTCCTGCACACTTCGTCTGTACTTGACGGCAGATCACATCATGCTAGAAGCAGATGTCTGGCAGAGGTGGGGCTGGTGGGCAGGAGATGGGGGAGCAGCCTGGCTCCTGCCCAGCTGTTGGAACACCCTGGCAGTGTGGCAGGCAGGGGCCATGCCAACTGGCACAATGGTTGTCACAGCTTTTCTTTTTGTCTCAACCTTTAGCACAAAGGGGCAGGGGTTGACTCATCTCCCCTGGGCTTGGGAGGCCTCCAAGCAATGCTCTGTTTGATCCCAGGGAACATGGAAATGAGGGGAAGATGCTGCCCAGAAATGGCTCTGGGGAATTGATGCACAGGGTACATAAACTGTCCATATCTACAGACTTTACTCTTTCAATGCTTTTCCTCACCCCCTAACAGGACAGTTGAGGGCAATCACAAAACAAGTCGCTAAACTCTGCTCCTTTTTACCCACTCTTTCAACATATGAGCTAATCCTTTATTTAACAGGTACTCTGCAATTCCTGCCTGACAAATGAGCTGCTAATTTCTCATCAGCTTTTCTATGACCATCCCCACTGTATTTCAAGCCCTTCCTAAGCAATCATGCATTCATTTTTAGGGAGGTTTCAAATACTCAGGTGTATCTTATAAGACAGGAAACTACAGCAGAGACATGTAAGGTAAAATGTTTTCAGTAATTCCACTTTGGAAAGCCTAAGTGTCCCTAAATTCCCTCACACAGCCAGGCAGTGCTCAGCACTGTGTGGCCCACAGGCTCTGAGCAACAGCACCATTCAGCATTCCACCACACTGTGATACCATGGCATGGTGTTTACACTAACAAGTCAATGATCATAAATTGATTTTTCTGGCACTGAATTCTTCAGCACTGATGGCTGTATCTATATTATTAGTTATGCCAAAAAAGAACTTGGATGCATCACACCATCTAGTTTGAGTTAAATGACTTCAAACTGGCTGTACAAGCAGATATTTACACTTAAGTCAGACCCAAACCCCCATCTTACTTACTTCAAGTGGCAAGTGACTGTGGTCATATGAAAGAAAGTAAATGTGTAAAAGGTCAGGGAAAAATCCATTTGCTTTGTTTAGGATATGATCTTGGATGAGATCTGACAGGATTATGTGTCCATGGCCATATAGCCCGTATGGCAGATGCAGAAATATTTCCTAATTCTCCAGGACAACTTAAAACCATTTTCTTCCTACAGATGATACATCCACTTTCCAGCCTTCTTAACTAGTCTATTCCAGCCTGCTGTTTTTCATTCCCACTTTGCTGTTGACCCATTTGTGGTCTGCTTCTGGTCTCAGTCTCATCTTCATTAAGCAGAAGTGACTCCTGTGACTGCATACATATCAGATCAGAAACCATCTCAAAATGCAATAAAAATGAGGTTTCAGATCCATGGTAGTTACAAATTTCCACTGTATATGGAGAAGTCTTTAGGAACATTTTATATTTCTTAGGTGCTGCAGTTTTAATACGTTGGGCAGACTTGAGTTAGTGTAAATTAAAAAGATTTTGACTTTTAGGGATGATAATGGACAATTCTGGCTCTTAGAACACAGTAATTTGGACTTACTTAATTTTTTTTTCTTTCAGTAACTCTTCCCAACTTACATGTTTTGGTACTTTCCCAGAAAATTATTAGTCTGCCACTACAGTACTGAGAAAGATCTGATCTGTTCTAGCACCATTTCACTTAAATGGTGTGGGGCTGCCTGTAAATTTACACAGAACAGCTCATGTTTCTCAGCGAGCTTGAGTTGCTTTCAAATGGACCTGTCAGAGGGCACAGTTTTGTCAAGGCAACTGAAATTTTAAGAGGAAAGGCTATTTGTTTATTTGTTTATTTGTTTGTTTCAGACCAGTTGAATGTTTTAGAATGAAAAACACTTCTAGGTTTCATGGGTTCATGGAAAGAATTAACCCAACCATACTTTAAAGTCAATTGTCAAGAATTACCATGCTGCAAAAATCTAAATGTCCTAAATTTCTCAACCAGCAGAACACACCCTAAAAGTTATCTGTGTTAACTAATTATTCAGTGAACCACTATTTTTCAGCCAATTTTCTGTGATTTTAAGGTTTGTATTGGTAAGATTTGCAGTACTTGAACTTTGCAAGAAACTAATGAAACCATAAGACCTTTTAATGTGAAAGCAGAAAGTACCAATCTTTGAAACAGAAAAGGTTGTAAGAGGAGATGAAAGTTAATTCACAAAATGAACTTTTTAGACACAACTGAATCTTCATTCAAGGCAAAGATCTGATAAATATTGAGTAAATAAGTTCAAGTTCATCACCTGAAGAACAGTTCAATTTCAACCATATCATTGTCAGGAAAAACAAATACAAACTTGCCCCAAAGCAAAGCAACTTCAGAGAAATCAGGAAGAGGAGAGATAGACAGACAGTAAGTTATGAACATAAAACTCTTTGTACCAAAACCAATTAACCCTAACCTAAGGCAAGCCTTTTTCTTCTAGCCCTTCATTTAAAGGTTTTACAATTTATAGCCTGTGTTTCTCAGGGGAGGTCTTGCTCTGCTCTGATTTCACGTTTCACAGCAGCACATGTGTAATCCTGCTGCAGCACAGAGCTCATGACCCAGCTGATATCAGGAAATCCACTTTTCACTAGTTGGAAACACACTAGAAGTGAGATGCCACCAGAATTTTAGTTGCAGCAGGCCGTGGGGGAATGTTTGCAGAAATGACAGAGTGGGGTAATAATCATCAGAAATCCAGCAGCCCCATCCTACATCTGACATCCCTGGAAGAGAAAAAAAACCAAACATAACCAGCCCACTACACTACTGTTTGAAAGACAGCTCAATTTTTGAAGTGGATCTATAATTGCTATTGTATCAAGACTGGAAAATGCAATATGACAACCAATTCATTTACTTGCTGCCTTCAAGCACTCAGAGAAATTAATGCTTTAAAGTTTCCACGTGGTAGGAGTAACTCACCATCTTCATAGAGAAAACCCCCCCAGCTTGGATAAAATTGCATGTATAATGACCTTTTAAATTTGGTATGGTCTCAAACCCAAAGTGAAATACACACATAGCTAATCTGACTTCAAGATACAGCAGCTCCAACAGAACAGTTTGGAGGAGGATAAACTTCGCTGTGCATACATAAATGCATGCAGAGAGGAAAATAAATCTGCTCTACAGGAATTATTTGTAAACACACAAAACCTAATTCATGCCATGGAATTCATTAAGTCTGTTTAATAATTCCACAGATATTCTTAACAAATTCTACAGCACTTAGAGTAAAAAATTCTTTCTTTTTGCTTTTTTTAATCATATAAAAGATTTATGTACATATTTAGCATTATGTTTTTCTATAGCTTCACAATGTAGATAATATGCACCTTTAAAGATACTCTCACTTCGTATTTGCATTCTTAAAAACAGCTACATTGTATTATATTGTAAAAAAATACAATTTTCTTATGAAAATTTAAATAAGAAACAGACTTAAAACAAATTACACTTTTAAACAAATTGCAGAATTTTAAAAATACATCTGTCTCATCCATATCCATCTTATGGAGTTGTGTCTTTGCTGGGCATTATCTTGGGTGACAGCTTTTCTAAAGTTTCCACCAGCTTCCTACTAATTATATAGTTACTTTTACAACAAATGGTTTGGGTAGGGAATCCAGAACCATAGATATATATATACACATGAAAAAAGAGCACAAATAATATCAGGAAAAAAAACCCAAAAAACAACAAAACAAATGAAAAGAAACCTCATAATTTTAAAACAGTTTGGTCCAGGCAACTTCACCATTTTATATTGTATCCCAAAGCTATATTGCAAGCAGGTGGAAATACAGTTTTTAAGCCTACATATTCTTCTCTTACATCAAATCCATAGAAACACCTGTGCTAAACAACTTTTGATTTCCCATTGGGAAAATAGTTCCCAAAATTATCCATTTTCCTGGAAAGAAATACTGGTCCCATGATGGATTGGAGTAAAACAAACAGGGACATTGCTTCAAAGATACTTAAAGATTTTATTTTATGGTTCTATGCCTACAAAGAGCAGCTGTGCTTCTTATACATTGATGTTTATTTCTGAGTACACAGCAGATATCTTAAGAGTGACTAAAAACTCAGAAAAGAAACAATGTATTTTCTAGTGATTATCTAATTATCTGTGGAGTTAGAAACCCAGCTCATTTCAGGCAATAAAATGAAAAGCCAGTTTATAAGCTGTTTCATGGTATAAATGAGCAGCCCACCAGCAAGCCATATCCATAAAACACAGAGATGAAACCACCAAAAATGCAGCTTGATAGACTATCAAAGCTAAAGCAAAAGCAAAATACCACAAAGCAGATATTTTATTTCAGTTTCCTTTTCATACTCAGGCTTTCACTTTAGGTAAAATTGGATTCTGTATCTTTTGACATCCTAAGACTTGACAGAGAAAATTACTCATTGCAGGAGTATGTGTAGTTAACTTGAACAAATGCATCTGCTTATGTAGTAGATGACTTTTTTACCTGAAGAAAGAAAGGCTGCCCAAAAGTGTATGCTGCTCCCCCAGTGACTTTTCTTCAGCTGATACATCTGCACATGAAGATCTGAAGTATATGAAGATTCTATAAAACAAATTAACTCAAAGAAGTATTACGTTCTGAAATTCCATTATTTCCTTTTGGAAGGGTTCAGGTATGGAGTGTAAATCTGGCTTCTAACCATCCTAAGATCACACCATATTAAAGAAATTAAGGTAATATTCCATCCAGCCTCACGTAGCTAAAGCAATCTTATTCTTTCTGTAAGCTCATTGTGAATATCACTTCTAGATTGCAATATGCTGTGCTTATACTTTCACAGAAAGTAATTTTTCACTTTATATAAGCAGGGAGATGGATTGAATTTGAGTACCTGTTTTCTGATCTGTCCCTTCCCTGCCTCTGCTACTTCCAGCTAAAATTCAGTTTTCACTGTTTTCCTTTCTGCAGCACTAATTCTGCCCAGCCTCTGCTGTCATTTGTGAACAACAAACGTATCTAGAAGCCTCAGGATCCCAAAGACCTCAGTCTGTTAAAGAATGCTTACATGTCAATTTTTACCTGAAATCTCAACATAAGAGGAGCAGCAAAATGCAAATTATTCCCTTTTGGGAAGTAGTGATCTGTGCAAATGGATGCTGCCAAACAGAAAATGGGCTGAAACCAATTGTGTTTATTTAATCTTGTGCCTTAAAGAGCATTTCAAAATTTATTTTAGTAAATTTATTTTTAAAAATAATTTAGCACTTTTTAGTAATCTGTTTCCCAGTGTAAATTACTGGATCACCTAGATTAAAGAAGTGCTCATCATATAAAGAATCCTTAGCAGGAATAAATTTTTCTGGAAAGAGTAGACAGTATTAAGATTACATTGAGCATGTCTGAGGGTACTGTTTGTCATCTAGAGCCTGTAAAGACATTTCCTTTTTATGGTAATATCACCATCATACACTTTTTAATGTATAACAGAAACCATCAGTTTCTCCCTTTCCATGCTCAAATACCTCTATTAACCCCCTCCCTCTCTGTCATGTATGATCATACTGTGTTCATGTGTTGATGTCCCTACAATGGACTTTGGGCCCAAATAACCTTCTATGAACTTCTGAAGGAAACATTTGGAACCTGTCCTCCTGCCTAAATAAGGGTCAATTCTGTTCTGAGCCACTCATTTAAAAACCTCCAGCAAAAATTTAACAGCAGAATATTTTTTGGAAGCATGTTCATGCTAATAGTCGTGCCTCAATAAACCTGATGCATAACTTGTTTTTAAATATAAGAGGTAAAAATCTTAATTTCAGTGATGAATATCTGGAAGTGTTGCCATTTAATGGACTCATCTTGAGTCTGGTGATTTTCCTGGGTTAAATATTTTTGGAAAATAAAGGGAGCAACATGTAAGTGAGCATAAACTGAAAAATTAGGTTATTCTTCTTCCCTTCCCCAGCCTCTTAGGAGGAACTGGGTAAGATAAGTGCCACTTAAGGTAAACTGATCAACTCCTCATGGATTTCAGGTAGGATTCTCAATATTTATGCTCTGTGCAAGGGAATACAGAGCCTGACAGATGGTTTGCTTGCATATCTACAAACACCACTAGAATTGTCTAAACATCCTACACTGATCTCAATTCTAGGCCCAAACTAAAATTATATATGATGATGTTACATCCTAGGGATTCTGGGACTTCCCAAACCATTATTACATCAGAGGAGACAGAAAATTAGTCTCTGCCAAAACCACATGGAGTGTAAGCTCAGAAGGGTTTATTCAGGTCATTTCACAATGGAGATAAGACAGCAAGAATTTTATTTGACACAAGCCTGCAGATTGGATACTCTGCAGCTTCTCTGGCTGCACCATTCTGCTGCTGAACTGTGTTTGTTCCATACCTGTTTCTGCACAGATTGCTGTTGTTGCACGGTGCTGAAATCAAGCACAAATCAGGACTGAGCTCAGCTTTGCCATTTTGTATTTCTGATTTAAAACTCGTATTTATGTACTTCACCCATTAACTGGAAGCTATGCCTGTAGCTGGAACTATAAATAACCAGTATACTAGAAATGTGAAGAAATCTAGTTGTAAAAGGGCAGAGAGGAAGTGCTGAAATAAAGTAAGTTGGCAGAAAATAATATAGCAAATCTCATTAACACATTGTGGAACAACCTTGTAAGTTAACAAAGACAGATATTTAAAGCATGTTTAATTGACACACAATTTTTCAGTATATACCACAGAAAAGTTTATAGTATAAAAGTACTGACAACTGGAAGTTATCTACAGAATTTTATAAAAAAGTACTTGCAGATGGAAATGTAAATTACGTTTCAGACAAAACAGCCAGTGCAATAAAAGTGGCTTTTAATAAAACATGAGTGCAGTTGGGTTTTGCCAGTTAGTTTCAGAAAAAACATAATTATTCTTTTTCTAGCTAATATGTATCACTGAACAACTGCACTTTGGTATTATACATTGTAATTATTTTGATTAGTTATATTTTTGTTTTAAAAATGTTTTATTAATTAGATTATTTTGAAATCAAGATCTATGTTTCTTTCAGCTACACATTATGACCTAAGAGTATAAAGACTGTTTTTGCAGAATTGCTCTAGCATATCCTTGGAGGGAAGATTAAAACAAATTACTGAGCTCATTTCTTACAACATCCAAAACATCACTTATCACCTTAAAACATCCAAAATATCACGAATCACCTCACAACAACCAAAGCATCTGTTGTCAGATAATATCTAATCAAGATTATGTTGGTAAAACGGACTAACTTGAATCTTGACAGAAGGAGGTGTCAGAGGGAGTATCCATTTTCAGATAAAACAAACCAACTTTTGCAGACAAACCCTAAGCAAATATCATGTTTTCATCCTATCTGTGTGTGCCTATCCATAGTCTTTATTGAACAAGGTACAATAAAAATCTATGAAGAGGATACAATAAACTCATACTTCTATATTGCAGTGAAATGAATGAAACACATTCACATGACTGAAATCAGCAAATAACAAAGCCACTGGAATTATTTGAGCACTTAACAGAGATCCATTCTTAGTAGTAAGATTAAAAAGGTCACTTGTTCTCTATCATGATTAGCAATATAATACCAAACCTCAGAGGAAAGAGTTTCTCAGCCTACAAGAATTCAGCTTGAAGGAACAAATGTGATACTGAATTTGAGAAAGTCTAAAAGCCTGGCAAATAAATTGCTAATGGGTAAGATGTGTCTGATATTTGACTGTTTTGATTTAAAGACAATTTAGGATGGCATATGAAAAGAAATCTGTGCTACAAATATTACTTTTGTGCAACTAAATAAACAAGCTCATCACCATTCAAAGTATTGTAATGAAACACATCACTGAAAGAAAATATTCCTCCTGCATTGGATCAATTGATCAATTGAGGAATTCTGGACAGTGGTTTTTGATACACTGACCAGTGAATTCAAAGTGAAATAGATTTCTCCTAGATACAGCGTCCAAGCAGATCAAATGCCTTTCTTAAGTATTTTTTAAGGGTACAAGCTGATAACAAAAAACCCTCTCAATCTCTATGTCTGACTGCCCGTGTTCAAGCAAAAATTGGATTGCACCAAAACCTGCTTTGACTTGATTGAAAGTGACACTGGAAATTGCAAGTAAAGGTAAGGTAGGATCAAGGTGAAAAGGAAAACTCACCTATGGAAAAAGCCTTTTCCAGATTTGTCTACTATAGCAAGAAATATAGATCATACACTGAATTCCTCTTGAGTGATGACAATACCAAGGTAAATAACAGTACAGCTATAAGATGTGATGTCACTAAACTTTGAAGGCAATAATAGATATTTTTATGGAATATAAAAAATACAATCTCCCTTTTGTCTATAATTTTGAAAGCATTCCTTGCCCAATGTGTTTATCTCATTCCGAAGCAGAACCTCAACCTAGAGAGAAATTTTGAAATTATACATGTATTTACTATAAACACTATTAAAAACCATAAGTTTTTATTTCTTCTAGACTTTAAATTTGAATCATTGGACCTCATTTCTGTTGTGCTGGAGAAGTATTGTTCTCTGCTCAACCATCTTGCACTTTTACAATCATTAAAAAGCCACCATAAGATAAGGAAAAAGTTATTTGTAAGCCACAGAACATGGGGAAGAGAAAAAGCAATAAATACTTTTAGTTTTGTAACTCTTGCCAGGAGCCTTTGAAGGGAGTTTAGCCCTTCAAAGAAGCTGCATTAATAAGATTACTTTTGTTTCCTCTTTTGTTATTTTTTCCCCCAAACTTTCATTATCCTCAAATAGAAAAAAAAAACCTCAACAACCTGAAACTGTACACATATTTAAACTATATGTACTACAAAGTTTCAAATGGCAAAGTGGTTAGCATAGTGCAAAATAAAAGTAAACTAACAGTTTTGGAGGATATTCTTATATCAACTCATACTCTACCTGCTGTGACACTGCTATTAAAAATATACTGTAATATTTTGAATACTCTCTTCAGTGAAAAGCTGAATACAAAACTATTACTACATCTGCTGCTTCGCACTTCAGTTTACTTTATATCAAAACACTTAAATGACACTTGTTTATCTGAAGAATATTCCAAACTTCCACATTAATAATCATACTGCAACAACAGAAACTTCCCCAAATCCAAGCTCATGGGATCCCAGAGTCTCTGGGTTAACGATATTCACTGCAGAGAATTAAACAATGAAAACCACGAAACAAACAGGAAGGTTACAACCAGAACATTACATTATGAAATAATATTCTGATGCAATTTTGTAGATTTTGTTTTATAGATGGAAATAAACAAAGGAAAAAAATGGTCAAGGGAACAATATATTCATGGTCTTTTATCATGCAGTTTGCAGAATGACAATTGTTCAGGATTGTCAGAAGGCAATCTAAAGACAAACTAAATTCTTGCACAATATTCCAGCAGCATTGCTGCTGAGAAAAATCCCAACAAAGCACAAACAATAAAGTCAGGAGAATGCTTTGCCTTCCCCCCAGCTCTAAAAGACGATGTGGAGTCGAGTTTTGACTTTATTATGATACAAAGAAAGATGATTCTATTTAAAATTAAAGATTTTCTATCATCTAAATCTGTACAGCACTTCCCAGGCTCACTCACTGCACAAGGAAAATTTAAACATGGCTCAACAAGAAAGGCACAAAGATGCCCCCATTGATCACTACCTTGCCCAGAAATTTGGGATAGTTCCCAGTGTGTCCCAGCAAAGCCATCAATCACAGCACCACCACAGAACTACTCTGGTAGGTGTGCAGGAGGACCCCACCAGACCCTTTCCTCAGCAGCTGCCCTGGCTGGGGCATCCCTGTGTGCATTAAGCACAGCACACCCTTCACTGCCTAGAGTGGGAGGTAAATTGCTCTCATCATTCACTTACAGCAACAGTAGGAGCTAAAGCTCTGCAAAGCAGCTTTGACTTAGAGGAGAATTAAGACATTAGTGTAAATCTGTTCCTATGACTACGTAAATGTATGTTTTTCTTTAAGTTATGTAAAGACTTGTTCATGCACATGACAAAATCCCTGTAGCCTGCTCTGTGAAAACTTCTGTACATTCTTTTTTTATGCCAAGACTACTTTTATATGTGCACACACAGGGAATAGATATGCACACATCATACACTAGAAGCAAGCAAAGAGCATTTTGTGAAACAGAAAACTTGCAAGTTAATTAATAATCAATTGATAATCTCTCTGAATATGTTTCTTTTTTTTTTAATGAAAGCAGATGTTCAAGTATAGTACTTATTAAAAATCCA
The DNA here is from genome assembly GCF_049639895.1 of Pseudopodoces humilis. Lineage (NCBI taxonomy): Eukaryota > Metazoa > Chordata > Aves > Passeriformes > Paridae > Pseudopodoces > Pseudopodoces humilis. Next base: position 11,537,786 of record NC_142213.1, on the reverse strand, counting down.
GTTTCTACTTATAATATCATGATGTCCTTGATTATGTGACCACAATCAGGTTCTTAGCTGCAAAATACAAATGGAAGCACTAAGACAGATGTTATAAATTAATACAGGTTAGTTATGGATTAAGGCTAACCCAGGTTTTGACATACAAAATACCTGAAAAATTATTTTACAACACTATAATTTTGCAATTAAAAACAAAACCCAAGAAAAACAAACCCTAAACATCTGCTACAGCAGGATCTGGTCTATTATATAGGAATGTTTGATTAGCCTTTTCACCTGACTGAATTTTTAATCCTAATACTTTTGGAGGTTTAAGGCATTAATAGAACAACTTGTTATTGTTACTTCTGTTTTGATCCTTTAACAGAGCATAATATCTGTATTAATATAAATTCAAGCAATGTGAGATGCATGGAATATTTTTACCAATGAAGTACCTTTCATCAATAGGCCATGCTGGCATGACACCATAAGAATGAAAGAGAAATAGAAGTTAGTAACTAATATTGGGCTTGTACACAAACTTTAAACTAGGCTGAATTAAAAAAGTAACATTTACTTAATAACATTTTAAAATTATTTATTTTTTTTCTGTCAGTAGACATTTCTTGATTTTTCCAATATATTTATGTTAAAAAATAACCATTTAGGTACCACTGGTATTTCTGATTCATGCCTTATATTCAAGAAGCTATCATTTTCCAATAAAGGAAAAAATGGTAATTCATTAACACTCTTTCATGAAAATACAGGCTACATTTTCAAGGGAACAAAATTATTAACATAATAAATGATTGTCAAGCTCATTGTGAATAAACCCACAGCAAACTACTTGAATATCTTGATCCAAGATGCAATTTAAAGGTCTGTGCTTCTTTCCAGCTGACTCTGATTCTGTATGGAAATAGCTCCTACAAGTGATGTTGAAAGAAAGTTCTACAAGTAATACTTCTAAGATACAAGGCATTCTGTGTCTTATTTACTTTAGAAAATTATGTTAAGAATGCAGTTTGCTTGTAAGCAAAAATCTTACAATAAAAATTTCATTTTTTCTTCATTATAAGCAATTTTTGACCCATAATTGACCCACAATGTAAACTGGTTTGGGCTAGGATATGTTTGTATTCAGTTTGAAAAACATCATGTAACTCCCACTCCTCTTTTCTTTCCTATATGACAGGTTCGCACTTTGTATATATCTTCTCCAATGAACCTAATCAGCTTTTAAAAATAATGGGAAATGCACTATAACAAAAGTAAACCTGCTTCAAAATTTGAAATTCATTCAAATGACATTTGTAGAATGTTAGCCTCAAGTGGCTTTAAAAAGAGAGAGATAATTAAAGAAGGAAAAGTGGAAATTATTTGTGCAGGTTTCTGCTTACCAGCAAGACTCCAAATTTATAAATTTTCCTATCTTCCTCATCAACAGTTTGTGCTGTAAACCTGCCCCCTGGGAAAGGAGGGAATTATTGTGAAGCCCATATTCACCTATTTCCTCCCTTCTCTGGCAGGCTAGCACTGGTAAAGTTGACATCACTTCTATGTTTCTGTACACTGTCTCAAAGCCTGTTTATTCTCATGAAAAAATAAAGGTGAAAGTCCAAGCTGAGAGCTTCCCCTTTGCAGTTTCCACCCCGACCCAAGACTCCAGCTCTTCAGCCTGGCCATGTCCCAGCCTCCCTGCAAACCACCACACGGCTCCGGTTTGGCTGCGTCGCCTTTGCCTCGCCAGTTCAACCATCAGTTCTGCCATTACAAAATTGAAGAATAGATCTCTTTGCACTCACCCTTCAACAAGATATCAAAGACTCAATAAATTTTGTCTGAGGCAGTTTTTGAGATTAGTTTTCAAAATCACCTGTCTGTCCCAAACTCTACAATGCTCAAGGCAGCATGCTAATTTAACTTTGAAGACCAGCCCTTTTTAAGCCCTTAAAACAGTTTCCCACATCGAGGAACCAGAAAGGCAGGCGCAATGTAAAACTTTGCTATAAATCCATTTGAATGCACATTAGATTTTATATAGACCAATATGCCCACCAAATCTGTGCCTGAGAAATTCTACCACCTTTCCTGCCAGGTCAAAGAACTTTACCAAAGGCTATTTGGCCAATATCTCAGTCTGACTCTTTACCTGAAATTACATCTTCCTGAAGAAAAGCAGAGAGTAACAACTTTTCTCTGTCTCTGAGGTTTGTTCCATAGCTCTTGCATGATCCAAAAAGCCTCCCCTGTAATGCAAAACTTTAGGTCACCTGATCATTTTCAGGTGATTTAGAATACTGCCGTAAAAAACAGGTGAGCCCAAGTATGGATTCTAATTTGACAAGTGAACATATGGATTAATTTTCATCAACAAGGGAGATGTTCTTCAATTAGTCAAATGAAATAACTTTCCAAGAGAAAATAAAATTCATCTTAGAATTAAAAAAAGGAGGTGTGTGGGAAATAGGAAAGCACCTGGATTTCTGCTTTGTTGGATGTTTGCTGTGGAAACAATCTGCTCAGTTTTGATGAGCTGACATCACTGAGAAAATTCCCTGCCATCATTTCAAAACTCGCTTTTCTTTGCTTTTTTTTTGTGCTTTTTTTTTTTGTTGTTGTTGATTTTTTTGTTTTATTAATTCAGGGTTTTTTCCATAGAGTTGAAATTTTTATGCTTCTAAGTAATTATAAAGCAATAAGAAAAATCCTCAAAGTGGAAATCAAAGTGGAATCCTCAAACTGAGGAGCTATAAAGCCATAATTGGGTCATGGAGATACCCTATTATCTATGCTACCTTTTTTTTTTTTTCTTGCTTTTTTTTGCTTTAATTTCTGAATGGCAAGTTTCAGTGCTGTTGAAAGTCAGCCAAAAATTCAAGGTGGTATGAAACATTTAAAATCATTACTTTTTAACAATGCCGAGAAACAGAATGGCACCATTTTAATAGCCATATGTCATAAAGACTATTTTTATTTAGGAAAATCTATTTCAATTTAAATATCATAAGCCCATGAGCTATAACAAACAATATTTTTTTTCCATATGCTTGGAATTATTGTGAAGAAAACTCACTTTCCCCCCCTCCTTTAGAAGTTTGAATATCCATGTGTGTTTATGAGCGTGTGTCTGTTTACAGTGATGGAAGGAAACCACTAAACTCCATTAGTTAATGCAGTGGCAAAATACCAAAAAGGAGGTCTTCCCTTGGGCTTGCTTCCTATCCCACATCTTTCACTAGTCCATTTTCCATATAATCCCCTTGCAACTGCTCTCCACAGCAAGCTGCTAGTGGTAACTGCATCAACCCAGATGAAGTGGAAAGTTGCTATAATTTCTTTCATCTGTGCTTTTCCTGAATTCATGCGTGGTATGGTTTGAAGGAAAGTTCCCTTTACCAGGTGCTAAGAAATGGAAATGTGTGTGTACATTAGTGAGCAATGACCTGGGCTGGGTACTGGAAGGGGGATTACAGGCTCCCTTCTAAGTCCTTGAGCAGTATCACAATGAGCTTTGACAAGCAGATTTCTCTTGCACCTTTTCCAGTGCAGAACACCAAGGAAACAAGTGTGTGTGAGGGGGGTTCTGTTAGGTTCTGAAAATTTTCTTTTAATTATTCATTAAATCCTGCAAACAGCTATCTGTAGTGAAATTGGCATTTAATTTCTTAGAATCTTTTAAAATTTCTTTTAAAATAGCATTTAGGAGTGTGAGGGCTAATTAATAGCTAATCCAGATACTCATAACTATGATTATATGCATCTGATACTTCACAACATTTAAATTGTAGATGGCAAACATTGCTCACACTGGACGGTGCTGTGAGATACAAAAGATCACAGTGAAAGAAATAGGATTTTTTAAAAAATAAGGTTTTTCCATAGCCATTAAACATAAAGTAAATCTATTATATGCTGACCAACACTTGAAGCAAACAGAAAGCCACCCTATATGCTTAAGATGGAATTTCCTTTTCTGAAGAGGTTTTACAAATAAATTAGTCTGGCCCTTGAACTAGTAAGAATAATATATGTAACTAAACTCATCATGCAATTTAGAAAAGTCTGAGAAGAAATTGTATAATTTACATTAAAGAAACTAAATGTTTAATAAACCAGCAACAAAACCCAATATAATCAGTCATCTGTTGTTTTAGAGAATTCTACTAAAATTCACATATATTTCTATTTTTAGAGTTGGGATATACTGTAAACCAGGAGCTTTATACTAGCAAAATTATCTTTTCAGCAAAGAACAGACAAACAACAAAAACTTCACAATGACCCATCCAACCTTTACATTCGTAATTCACTTTGCCTCACAGTGGTACACTGCAGATAGCCAGAAACAAAGCAGAGCCCTTAGGTAAGAACCTGTTTTTACTGTCATTAAAATTTCCTTAGAGTCCTACTTAAAATAGGCAGCTTTTAGGAAGGAGGGTATTTGAAAACATGAAGGACTCTTCACCAACTCAGTCTGGGGCTTGGAACTATCACAAGGGCCGGAGCTCAGCTGGCTCTGCCACCTGGGCCCGTGCCAGGAGTGGGCCACAGGATGACCCTATGCACTATGCACTATGGCTTTTTGGTTGTCAGTCTGGGCTCTGAGGAGACAAGGATGAGAGGGAGGTCTTTTGCATGGGATAATAGAGGATTTATTGCTCTGGGGAATCTTGGGGGCAAAAGACAGAAAATGCGAGTGTGCAACAGCTGAAATAGGGAGGTGGTTCCAAGGGAGGGTACAAAGCATCAGCTAATCAGAGATATTCTGGGGAGGGTAAAAGGTTCACAAAATCATCATCCAATGAGGGAGGTAGAGGGGGAAATTGGGTCATAGTGACTAATCAAACGTTGGAATTTAGGGGATTTCCAAAGTGGAATTCCAAGCATGTGGTGGGGCCTAGAGTAGGATTGACAGGAGAGTCGGGGTAGATTGACAACGTGGGGTGGGAGGGTCTCATTTGGACCAAACCATCAGCTTGGGCAATAACAGAACACACCATTAACAAGAAACACACTGCAACACGGAACAGTTCATTAAATTCTTTTTTTCTACAAAGTGTAGCTTTGTACAAGGCTCAGTGGTGGCTCCTATGCTCTGGAACCCTGCACCCTCATGGATCTTCTCTCCCACGCAGGTGCTGGTACAATGTCCAGGCAGACAAGAGAGCAAGCCCAGCACTGGGGTGTGTGTCAGATGTGGAGCAGAGGAATCCCAAATTCCCAGCAGCACCTGAGGCTCACAGCCCTTTCCCACACAGGCACTGTAATTCCCCAAGCAGACAATCATCATTTAGACATCAAACAGCACAACTTGGTACAACCCTTGTCTGGTAAAAGGATATCTTCCTAATCTCTCTGTATCCAGTCTGGTGCTGTTTACATGAAACTCTTCAGAATTATTATTAAACATAAACTAAAGTTGCTCTTCTAAACCAAACATCTTTGAACTTCAGTCAGGCCCCCTCAAACAAATAAGCTGTTTTGAAAATTATTTCCAGGGCGATGCCTGTTGCCATAGAGATGACATTAAGTGAAAAGGACAAAAAATATAGAGGGTGATAAACTGCATGGTTGGATGACACACTTGACTTCCAAGCCTGTGTTCAAATAAGGCACACATGCCAAGATTTTTTATGAAAGACAAAATTAAAATGTATCACTATCAAGCTGTAACTGACAAGGTATTGTGTGATGGCTGTTAACATAATGCTCCATATATTTATTGTTTGTCATTTTTCTGGCCCCGATAAAGGTCTTTTAGAGCTGTAAATCATACCATTAAATCTGCCACTAGAAACAGAGGCTGCTTGGAGAATGAAAAGACGAAACTGAATCACTACTTACAGGTTTCTGCTTCATGACAGTCCTTAACTATCACATCAGAGATGACATTTATTCTTCGAATTTGGCACTTTTTCAAACACCACACTGTTGCCTTATGACCTAACTTAAGAAAAAATTCTCTTGAAGAGTAGGCTTTTTACCATGGTGATGTATTGTACAGACATCATATTCAGTTGTGTGCATATGGCTTAAGACAATTTGAAGTTATTCACCAGTTTAAAAATATTGGTTTACTTACAACAAAAATTTCTATTAAAAAAATTAGCCTTCTATCCACATTCTATTTATGAAGGGTCTGCAATATTTTTGTCTGAAGGGTCTACAATATTATTGTGATGATCTTGATTGATATTGCAAAAAAAAAAACAATAAACCATCTGCTTTTGTTCTTGCCTGAATACTTTGATCAACACCTGCTAAACACAGGCTTAGAGTCACCCAAACCTGACAACAGAAAGGAATGATACAAAATTATACAAATACTGATAGAGATCAGATGGGAAAAATATAGTGTATTTCACACAGTGGAAAATACCTTCATAATGCTCTCAATATAGAACTGCTCTACTAATCTAGACCACAGCAAGGATTATAATCCATATCACCCAAGCACAACGTCCTGTCTCAATACTGCTCTGCACCAAATGAGAGAAGTGAAAAAACCAACCAATCCAAAAAGCCCCAAACACCCACAACAACAAACTTTATAAAACATGGCCCAGATTCTCAGAATCTCTCAGGGTAACTTTTTGCACATACTTCCCAAATTGGGAGCAATCAAAGAGCTAACTCTACAGCATCAGCCCATTAAATGGCAATTTTGTCAACGCAGGACTTCAGTTAAATTAACAGCTGAAGTAGCACCATAGTTCACACTCATGTATTAGGTAGAAGGTACAGCAGAAGAAGGGCAGACCTGGAGAATAGACAGAGCACAATCAAACCTCTGCTATAAGCATGGGCATTGAAAGTATGGCTACATTTAGAGCCAGCTCACCAAAAGAGACTATTCTGCAGACAGGAGACAGGTAAGAGTCCTCTTACACACCAGGAAAGTGTTGCACATCTTGTACCCATCTGAAGCAGCATCTTTCATAAACACATATATCTTCAAAACTCTTGCTAAGTTTCCAGTTGTTTTCACTGTATCCCATTAAAGATTTACTCAGCATTTCTGAAAGCAAAGTACATTATATCAATGCAACACATAGAGCAGAACCACAGAAAAGCCCAAGCCAAAGATGAAGTAGTGTCTGGGTATAACACATACTTGATAATGATTAGAAACAAAACATATAATCAATTAAAGTAATTCTGCCTGTAGTTTATTCTGAGAGTGCCACAGAAAGTTATTACTAAAATCCCAGTTTTAATCTTGCTGAAAACAAAATTCGTAATTAACTTAATGTCAGTTATTGAAAATTAAACTGTGAGGATGCCTTTGATATTGAGCATGCTGCCAAAATGCTGCATGGGTGATAAGAGGAACTGCTGCAGGCACAGCAGGAAAGTGCTTAAAAATCAGCATCTTTTTGAACATCTGACTATAACAAGGTTCCCTTTATGGCCTACTTCTATTAATGAAACTTTATAAATTTTTTATTGGATTTGACAGTTAAAATTAAACAAATAAACAGCCTGTTGCAGCATGAAACCACCTGATTTTATCCCCCTTGTGAATCAATGACCTTCTGTAAATAAGCAGAAGGTTAAGAAGGTGGATTACGTAACAAAGTATCTCAGGTTCATTTGTTTGCACACAAAATTGAATGTTCATATTTCATTCAAAATTCTCTTTGGAGAAAACAATTTTCTTCATAGTACGATATTCAATAGTTTTCAATGAATTGGTGAAATATGATCACTCGATCACCTGCACTTCCTTTACTTTCCCAGGCTATTTGAAAAGATCTTTATTTCTGTTAGTCCTTTAAATTCTTCTGGAATATAATCCTAGAGTCAGCTTAAATGTAATTAATCCTAAGGTTTTATTTTTAACACAGGCAACAAGGGGAAAACATGTCTATCAAAAAATTTCTGCTGTTTGTGTGTATGAGATATTTTCCCCAGACATTTTTTCCTGTTTTAGCAAAGAAAGGGCCTTTTATTGCAAAATTAAGCTGTACCTGAGAGCTGTGCATAGCAAAGTTTGGAGGGAAATATACTACTAAAAATAAACCTCAACTCTCTGAGACAACCTAATTTATTTGGATAATTAGACAATTTAATGATAAATGCACCTAAAGAAAGGTACATGGTAACACCTGAATCTCAGCACCGTGATGGTTTTGCCTTGCCCCTTACCTGGACATTTATTCTAAACTGTGTTATAATGCCTATTCTAGGAAACAGCACTTTGCCACTAAAATTGAAGAAAGGGAGTGAACAAATCCAAGGCAAAATCTCTTACAAATGCAAAGCCTGGAAAGAAGAAACTGCAGCTTTTAGGGAGTGGAGTTTTCTCACTCACTCATTAGGGGTGACATTGATACTGCATTCTGCTACCTACTCACATTTAAAAATATGATATAGCTTAAAGATAAACTGACAGATTTTACCTAAGTGGCATGCATTTACTTCAAGAAGTTGATTATAAGTAATCAATGTTATAAAGGAAAAAACCTAAAATTATCACTGGAATTAAATAATCCTGGCCTAGATGTGTCATCCCGATCATTTCATGAACAAAGTATCTTCCTGGATAGACGATATTAGTGAGGGAATCTACATATTTATTTAGTGTGTAAAAATAAAGGCTAGTTTGAATGAAATTCAATTTTCAGAAAGTCTTGGCAAAACATTTACATGAATCCTGAGTTCCACTTAAACTCTCATCTTGAAATAAATTACTGCAAATGAAATTTATTTTAACTAAACTTTTAAACAACATATAAAAGTAATAATAATTAAAATAGTAAATAAGCTTCCTTTGCTGTAGATCTGAAAGGGGCCAGTAATTCTGAAACAGCTTCTGAAATCTCACCTCTTTTGTAGTCTAATTGGTTACATCAGTAAACTGCTGGGTGAGTGCTTTAAAAGGATGCAGAACAGGAATAGAAATACAGCTTTATGGGAAGTGAGGTGTGAGGCCATTAAATGCATTCACTACATCAGAATGTTTTTAATCCTATTGACCAATTAAGTAAAAGGCATCTTAGAGCAAGTAAATATAATGTTAGAGCAAGTAAATATAACAGCCCTGTTGCTGACTGTAATAACAGACATGGTCAATGTGATAAAATGTGGACATTAATTGTTAATTAACTTGATGAAATATTTCTTAGTGACAAATTCTTGAATGCTTCTCCAAGTCACATTAGAGGAAAGAAGGAGAATGAGAAGGTGAGTCTAAAACAATCTGAATATTAATTTTTTAAATCCCAGTCAAACTAAATGAGTGGATTTGTTTCAAGGAAATCTACATTGTTAACTTTACTGCCTATTTTTGAACAACATGATTCTTTACTTTGAATACTAAGTGACCCTATTTCCTACTAAAAAGATAAATTACACTCACTTAGGCTCTTTATTTAAATGTCAAAAATTCCAGAGCTTACCTACAGTTGATGCCACGTACTGAGTGTATCAAAAGCATTTTAAGCACGTTTAACTTGGTTGAAATTCCTACCCTGTTTATGCCTATTTTAAAGAGCATTTCTTGCCACTAATTAAACTTCCTACAGTATTTCTAAGTTCCTAATTTAACTATGTGAATTAATTAGATCTCAGCTCTACTCCCACATTCCTTTAATACCACTTCCTCTCCCTTCAGTTGCTCCACATGGAAGGAGGAAGAATATGTACTTTTCTTAAAAGAAAGCACTAGAGAAGTGCTGCTTCTATTCAGAAATAAAATTCAGCTTTAGTGACTAAATAAAATACTTGGTGAGTAAGGTTAAGCCATTTGTGATAGCTTTGAAAATCAGAAACAGCAAAACAGCGCATTTGGGATATGTAAACATCAGACTTGGAGTATAAATGAAGCATAACAAGTTTCCAAAGATGCTTATGGAATAGAGACTAGGCCTACATAGCATCAACTGCCTAGCTAGTTTGTTTTTAAGATGAGACTTAACTCAGGAATTTGACTAAACAAACAGCAAGGGATTCCCTTCAGAGATGAACTATGAAATATTTTGCTTTCTATTGTTCAATTACCTAAATACAGCTAATGTGTAATTGATCAGCATGAGACATGTTTGTATCCTCAGATGGATCAATGTCAAACACCAACTCTGATAACTCCAAACTTTGTGATGTGACACAGTCAAAAAATTTAACTTTAAACTTTTAACCTCACCACCGCAGTAGTCATAGTGTTCTAGCTCTTTTATTTAACAGCTATTTGTATAAGGGAATAAATATTTATTGTCCTATGTATATGTGGAACATACACCCATGACTTACAGACTTAAACTAGAAATTGATCACATCTGCTCTTCACTGAGTTTGTAGTTATTATTACAGGCCATCTTAATAATGAAAAACATCAATTTGAATTCATATGTGAACAGCAAGTATATGGCTTTTAGGGTCTGGGCACTTAAAGCATTTCTCTGTAAGATTGAGTGACAAGTCCCTGATTAACTCCTGCTGAGCATTAATGGTTCCCTAGTTATAAAGAATATCTTCTCAAAGTCTTCTTCTGAAAGACATGGAGTAGTAGAAAGATGTAGGAAAATATGAGAGAAAACAAAACAAAATTGAATCAATTTCTTTCCATTATCATATTTGGGGTTTTCTGACTGCTTACATTATAGTTTATTAAAGGTTTTCTACTTTTGATCTAATTCAATAAAAGCGATTCCCCCACAGACTTCCTCACAGAAAGTCTACCAAACTGTAACCTTGTGGTTTTAGGGGCAATATGACAATTAGTCCAAGTTAGCCCAAAGGTATAGCCTAAAGCAGCAGACAACAGACTGCTTAGAGCAGCCTTCCTCTTTTTTGAGATTTGAAACCCTGCTGGCTGTAGAATGTTGAACAGATATCACCTCTGTTCTTAGTGTAAACACAGTTTGAAATAGAATTTGCAGCAGGTCAAAACAAGTAATTTATTTTACAGTCTAAATGACACACCATTGTCCTAGTTCTCATATAAGTGAATTTTAAAAACTAAATCATCACTTGCATTGATGGTCAGGAGTGACAAGTATAATGAAGTACAATGTCTTCATTTTATACATTACTTCATGAAAGATCTGGTATGCATTTATAGATTTGAAAAATGTTAACTTATGAGATTATTCCTATGAACATTTAATAAAACTTTGTAGAACTCCAGAATTTGCAGTATAGATGGAACTGTAAACAATCTACCTGAGAAAAGTGTTAATACAAGAGAAAGTATTATGGCTTTTTCTAAAGACAGTGCAAATTTAGCAGCCTCTAAAGCTAATAAAAGAACTATGGTTTTGTTTTTTAGAACTTGTTGTATGACTTAGTTTTGCAGGACTAAATACCAAATCATGTAATAAGTATTACAGACAAGTTTTTAAAGTGAAATCATGAACAGTACTCACTGCCTGCTTAGTTAAGCTTGCATTTGTGTTTCCTGCCATCAATAGGAACAGTACACAACACATGCAATTTTCCTCAGAAGAGAGGAAAAATTATATGTTTGAAGGAAATGTACTGGATCACCACTACCTTTTGAACTGGTCTTTGGCCATCAAGACCATTAAATAGTAATGTTAAAGTCTGCTGGAGACTGGAACTTCCAGGTCCACGCTCTGCCTCATATCAAACGCAGATAAGTGGTCCCCTGTAATTTTTATGACTACGGTGTCAAAAGTCTTCCATTCAAATCGCAATAAATATTGCAATGAAGTCTGGAAGCAGGGCCATTTGTACTTGCTTGGGGCTGAGAATTAAGATAGCCTGTTTCTAGTTAGACAGTCATTAGAAAGATCTAACGTCCATGCTAAATGGCTTCCTGCTCTGAGTACTTAAAACCAGTTTTAGTAAAATTGACTTCCTGAACATTTTCTTATATCTTCACCAATATATGAATTTGTATTTTACACTTTTCTTTAATCATGGGTTCTTCACAGACTGCCTCCATAGTAAGTAGTTACTTTTAGGAGTCCCATCCCGCAGGTGGGACTCCTCTATACTCACATATTTTTATGTTGATCCAGAAGTCTCTTATATCAATATACAGCACAATGCAAAAATACACTGCTAAAGACTTTGGGGAACAAAAATGTTATATCTCCTTTTTTTACAAAAATACAATTGCTGCAGTTTTACTTGTGGGTCTGTACCATGGTATCTCCTATGAACAAAAAATGCTAGTTAAAAAAATATTATTAGAGTATTCTAGTTTTTTGTTAAAAGTCCCTCTTATTTTAGGCAAAATACTTTGGAAAACTGACGTTGAAAAGAGAATGCATTACTCTTTAAGCTATTTGGTAGCTTGAGAATATTTTTTTTTCTGATCTTCACTGCATTGTTTGCCCATACTTTCCTATAAATTGCATATTTAAATTGATTTTCTGTCTTGTGGGTTCCTTGGCATATTTCAAAATTTGATGTATCATGATTTTCCATAATATTAATAGTAATAATAGTAGTAATAGTAATAGTAGTAATAATAATAATAATAATAATAAAATCTATAATATACTATGCAATAATAATGCCTTCTTTCACCTATTTACTTGCCTATAAAAAAATCTCCAAAAAAGGTAAATTTCAGTAAACTAGATATGTAGGATACCTACAGTGATACACTTTTTAGAGGGTTCCAACAACTTCTCTGGCCATCCCCAAATTCCTGTAATAATCTGTTACAACTTTCTAAAAACCAAATCTTAACATAATATTTCATGACTGCTAAGTCAAAAAACCTGAACATGAACTTGTTCATATTTTCATCTCTGGGCTTTCCATTCACATGTGTAGCTCTCATCCAATGTGGTAAAAACAAAAAAAAAATGGTAGCAAACAGACCTTAGTACTTACATATCTAAATCTGTATTTGAAAGAATAAATATCCCTCGATAAAAGCTGTGAATTATTTTCTACCATTGTATTCATTGAACTACAGTTGCTAATAAATGCTTAAATTAATGAAAAAGTTGAGAAAAAGGGTTTTTTTTTATAATAAGTAATGAAAGTTTTCCACAAATATTTTTAGTATATCAACAATGCCTCGTAATTCTTTATGAAGCTGCACCTCCATCTTCAAATCTCAATAATTACAAAATTGCAGACTCAACTATGGAAGGTTTCTTTATGATTTGGGTCTTCCAATTTTTTTGTCCCTGTAGAAGAGTTGAAGTGTTCTAACAGCTGATCTGTTCTTCCAAGGTATCCTTGTAAAATGCAATAACATAATATTACTTTGAATAAAATGGATATATTATTTGGGAAGTTTTTATTGTATGTATATATGATTAGATTTACAGCATGTGAGAATTAATGCAACCCTTAATTTCTATCATTAGTGGTGTCTTTTCAAATATCTCTTGAGTTATGTTACTTCCCACACTGTATATATCCTTAAAATAAGAAGTGTCTATGATCCAGTACAGAACTACAGAAGTTTCTCCTTCAGAACCTTCTAAAAGAGCCGTCTTATCTTCACTTGAGGCCTCCACAAAGTGGAAAAATGCATCAACTCTGGTATCACTGCTCTCCCATTCTGTGATTTCATATGTGCACAGCAAAATTATAAAAAGTAATAACTATGAACATGCTGCAACAACATCATTGATAAATTCTTCAGAGTTATGAGTAACTGATGAGCTCTTATTCCAAGAAATTTCCCTACTGTGGAATAGCCCCAGACTTGGTCATTTGTGATGAAGATCAGAGATAATGGTACTGCAAAGAGTGTGCTGTGACAAAAAATGATCATGCCAATTTTCTTTTATAAAAATATTAGTCAGAGATGAAAAGACAGAAGTGGAAAGAGTGCCCACTCTTTAGTTTGCTATCTGTGGTTTGTATTTTAGGATCTTTTCCATTTTTGCTGCTTGCAGTCACATCAGCTCCCGTTACCAAACAGTGAGATGCATTGACAAACTCGTGAAGAACTGTTTTCAGGATGAATAAATGATGAAATTGCTTAGAGACATGAGAGTTGTAAAAGAATTAATAGTCAACTTTACCAAAAGTCCTGTGTCTAAACCTAATTTAATCCATCCCACAATAAATGGCGTTATTCAAGAATAATTAGCCACTACATTTAAAGTTTTCATAAATCCTTCTAAAATGCACATCCTACATTTGTTTGTACTTGAATAATGAGAAAGACATTGCACATTAAATTACCACCAATAAAAATTATGCTTTTTGCTAAGTGTTTAATAAAAAAACAACTTTCCAATGTTTTCTAGACTATTTTACTTTAGTACATGCTAATTAAAATGAGAAATATGGAATACAGCTTCTGTATTAGTAAGAAGCAATGTGTAGTTTCTTGCATTAACACAGTTAATACCTTCAACTGCCTCTAGATCTGAACTTATATTTTAGACCACTACATATATAGAATCATAGAATTAGTTAGGTCAAAAAAGGCTTTTAAGATCATTGAATCAAATTATAAATATGGAGCAGAAAAGTGGTGCATGAAGATTTATTATGCCAACAATGAAGAGACGTGAATTGCATCATCTAAAGGAAAGTATTTCTATAGATTTTCAAGGCACTGCATGTTCTTCTTCTTAGTTGTAGGAGGGATGATCCCTTCTCTTGAATAGGTGAGATGTTGAACATATATGTTGGAATTCCAAATAAGCAGAGACTTAAGATTGTGGCAACAACAAAATTTATATGCAGAAGGCTATTTTACACAGAAAGGTAACTGATATCACTGTGTTCCCTCATGCCTGTCTCCTTCTAAGGGAACATACACCACTTTTCAAGAAGAGCAAATAGGGCAGCAAGGCATCATCCCACTGGATATTTTACTGACTGATTTGAGTTTACTGACTATGGAGTTTATGGGCACATGCCAGCTCACAGAGGAATTATCCCTTTCAAGAGAGATAATGGATCGCCTTGTCTGCAGGGAGACTTTTATTCTTGTTTTGAAACAAAAATGCACCAACAACTACTACAACTTACTAAGAAAGAAACTCCCTATTCTGAGAATTTCCACTCTTAACACCACCTCTTCTGTTTGATTTATAAGTGCTTGACATGAAATGTATGTCAAGTCTATCTACTAACAAAAGCTAATACGAATCTAGATTTTAAAAGATTTTAGCAACACAGATGAGTTTGTTTCAAAGTCTATGGAAAAATAAAGGCTGAATGGGTCTGATCATGAAAGCAGAATTTAACTGTATTTGGACCAAATTTTAGTAAATGAGCACTAATAAACAAAAGTATTAGTATTTTTCTGCTTAGAAATGCTGTTTCTGTTCTGAAGGTCTATCCTGAAGGTCTCTTTAAGGACCCATTATAAAACCCAAACACCTGATACATACAGAAAAAAGAACTTCATCTAAAAACAACTTCCAACTGAAGGGAATATCTGCTTTAAAATGCCACTAGCTCTTATGATATTTCTTGCATGAATAGAAATTCTTAAATAAAATAATCAAGTTGAAAGTTTATGTTGTGTTTACACATCAGCAACAGGCATCATTGCTTGCTATAATAAATCAAGGACAATCAATGCTATAATATTGTCATTAATAAAATATGAGTCAATAGGCACAAACTTTTAATATAAGCCTAATTATGGGTGTCTCTTTGCATGAAACTAAAAATATTGAAAATGTTGACATTGGAGATGTGCCCTTGAACCAAAAGCCAAGTATAAGTCAATAATCTATTATGATTTTCATTTTGCAGAAGTAGTGCCATTATTTCAAAAGGTCTCAAAAATCAATTTAGCATTTAGTATATCTGTGTAATAATGACATCCTAATTAAAAATCCCAATCTGAATCGCACAAAGGATAATGTTTAATCTCTAATCAATGAGCATGGAGAGAAGAAGCTATAGGTGCAATAACCTTTCTTAATGAGGTTTACTGTTTTTCACAGATTACATATTCATTCATATTTCTGATAGCCATACTCATTCTCTGAAAATGTATGCAGACATTCTCCAACTAAAACCATAAATATGACTACAAAAATAACAAAGTAAAATAATCTTTTGGTCTTTATGGATTAAGCTGCCAAATTACCCAGGGACCTTGACTGGTATATTTTTAATGTACAAGAACTCCACATTGATAAGACACTTCAGAGTTAAGGTGATTACTTATACAACCCTATAACAGCTATTTCTAGGATGAAATGCTAGAGATTATTTTTCCATTTATCAGTACTCTGACATGGCATTTGAGAATTATTTTGCAATTAAAAATAATTATTTTATTTCACAATTATCTTTATTAATTTGCAACTTCAGATTCTGAATAGCCATCAAAAGAAGAGAAATTACACCAAAAAAAAAATCTCACATAGTAATAAATATAATTCTTTACAAGTGTTCATCTGTCCACTGGATAGCTGCTTAATTACCTGTGTGTCAAATTATTATCTGAGGGCTCAATTTCAGCCCCATTACCCTTCCCCCACCACATATTTCAGCAGTATTTGCTATGGAATTGTTAACACATCTTTGAACCCGCGATTTACTTGGTTAATTTCCCACTAAGAGGTGCTGGAGTAACAGATGTCATAATTATTCAATTATTATCCTCATTTTACATTCATTCTTTCAAGCTATTGTATAAGATGGGCCCACTGGACATTTATTTCAGGAGCAGCACAATAATATAGCACTACAGCCTCTTGCAGTTCTCCTCATGGGTGAGTAAACAGAGTAATACATGAAACTGTTGCAGAGGTCTGTCAGTTTTTGTCCTATAGATGCTCAGATTGGTTCAAACACAGTTTAAAATACATGGCAACATTTTCTATTCTATGGCTTGCTGTTACTTTGCAATGCAGGAGTGCATTAATCAAGCACTATAATTAAAAAAAAAACAAACAATAATTAAAAATGCAAGAACAAACTCCCCCAAAGCTGCAATGTAGCCTACTTTGAATGTTAGTAATAAACTAATACTGGATTTCTTTGGGCCTCGTAGCATCACTCATACAAGCTGGAAGATCATTCACAACAACATTTCCATGCAATTGAAGTGGCAAGAAATTGTTCCCAAATTACTTTAAAAACAGATATGTGCTACTGAACACATCAGTAAAATGGTAACTCAGCAATAGGGCTCCCAGAGCCCCTCAGCTGAGAATAAAGACTCTCATTCTATATCCCCACGAGCACTGCAGCACAGCTTTACACTCAGATTGCCCAGAGATACATATGGAGATAGAAGAAGAGAAATAATAAAATGAGGTAACCACTTGGCTTTAGAGCATTTGTGTATCAAGCAATAACATGCAATGTTTATAAGGCCTTTGTGAACTTTGGAGAAAAATAAAAACATGCTTAATGCAACACACAAAATAGATCTATAGAGTAGTCCTTTCAATCAAAACAAACAACACACTTGGTAACAATGCATGTTTTAAATTCACATAGTACTGATCTGCACATTTAATTTTCTGCCTTAAATGTATACCAGATCCCTGAACCTATCCTCAGGGCCACTGAAAGTCTTAGACATTTTAGGATTTTCCTTAACACGGAAGCCATGTGTAGTTAGCAACAGGAATAAGGGATTTGTTATAGAGAAGGAAAGCAGTGTCAGTGCCCAGACTGCAAATGCAGAAGGATGCCAAATAGACCAAAAGCCACTAGCTGAAGTTTGGAATAGATCTTCTTCCTTTTTTCTTCCCTTTACCACTCTGGGACACTAAAACTTTTCAATACGTGCATACAAATGCATTATGTTTTGTACTTGTTTTCTAAAATAGTGTTTAACTTCTATATTCAAGAAGCTTTTATGCTTGAGAAATTACTATTTTTATATGCTATGCCCTCAGGCTGTAGTACAGTATAATCTATACTTACGTGCTTTTTCATATAATGTGGTCGTAGCCAAAATGTGAGAGCTGCTATGAGAAAATTAAATAGAATAAGAGCTGCCATGTGCTCCACAATTAAAGGAAACACTAAGTAGCAGCAATGGGAATTAAACAGGACACTGTGTTATGCCAAATACCAAATGTGAAACCAAAATATCTGCCAAGTCTCCCCTATTTGTTACAATTTTTCCATATTTAGGTAAATTTATGTAATTATGTACCCTGCAGTGGTAATGGGGCTGTGCTTTAGTCCTTTTGCAGCATATGCTGTTGGCACAAGTATTCTTTTTGATGGGGAAAAAACCCAACTTGGCCAAGATTACATATGTTGATTTTATATTGGCATCCTGACTGTGCCTAACAGCTGGTCTTTAATGTAATGAAACTGTGCTGGATTTATTCAGTTAAACAACTCTGCAGACTATTTAAGCATATGTATTTCTTGTAGCTCCCTATGTTTTTGAATCTGCTTTGATCAGAGCATCAACAGTTGCACTGTTTTTCTTAACATTTGAGATGTACCTGTGAGCCAAATAATAAGGATACTAAAGACTTAGCTTCTCCTTATACTCTATGACCCCAGTTTTAAACAGCAGTGATCACATTCACAAATCTCTCATGACTTTTCCATATATCTGCTTAAAGAAGGTGTGAAATGAGTCTGTTCCTTCCTGGTATTTTTTCCACAATCACTAAAGTGTTCAACAGTTTTATAGTCACAAAGATGTTAAAACTTTTTCTTTCTTTTTGTTTTTTTTTTGTGTGTCTAGGAAAGACAGTGTGGGAAAGGCACCACTTGTTTTGTGGGTTTTTTTATAGCTGAACCCAGGGTGATTTAGTACGATACCACGTATATGAAATATTTTCCAAGCAGAGGGAATACATATGCAGTACACCAGCCATATTTCAAAGATAAGTCAGCCAAAAGAACTGTTATTGCATCGTGTCTCCCAATCCAAGACAATTGTTGACATGCAGAAATGCTGAAATAAGCTCAATAATTCTGAGCATTCTCAGAAGGCTCTTGAAGGCAGTAGCTGCTATTGAAACTGAAAACAGATTTTAAACTGCTGTCTCATAATCCCAATAACTACATCCTGCAGACACATGGAGAAATCTAGAAACAAGAATAGTCATGAGAGTTTAAATATACTGAGGTCCTTTAAGAGAATGGGATAGACTGAGACTTATCCGTGCTCCAGCACAACCTGCGGTGAAGTTCAGTCACACCTCTCAAAGGGGCTGACACTGCCTCCATTACACACTTACAACGTCTCACATTTCTAAGAAAGAAAATTTCTTCATAAGGTTTGATCTCCTGCATAATGCAGACCACCTAACTTCATTGCATGGGATTTCTGGTAGGAGACTCTTTCTTTTATTATTTGAAAAACTGATCTTCCTGATAGGCCCTGACAAAAGCTCGTTATACCTTACTCACTTCCTCTAACACCTTCAGACAACACTTTTATATATCTCCCATTCTAGACTCCTGAATAAATTATGGGAAGAAACCAGCCTAACAATATCACACAAATACCTATTTTCCCCAAAACAGTGGGATTAAAGCGCATTAAACATCTTCCCCCTTCAACACTTCAAAAAAAAAAAAAAAAAAGAAAGGAAAATGAGCTTGACTAAAGACAAAAAAATCATGTAGATTGAACTCTACACAGCTCAGATCTTCACATGGTTTGGAGTGTTCAGGCAGAAGTCAGCCTTTATTTCACGTGAGGCAGCACTCACTTGCAAATAAATGCCTGATGTTATGTCTTAACTTGTGTTCTTCAATGGATTATGACATCCTCAGAAATTCCATCTTCTAAAATTATTTCTGTTGCAGGTTTCTCTTTATAAACTCTCCAGGTCAGAGATTACAAATGTATGAAATGACAGTTTCAGTGACTTGAGATACTGATCTAAGCAACATCAGCTCATTTACACTATTTACACTCTACTTAAATATCTGTAATAGTAAAAGTTAAAAAAAAAAAGAAAATCCATTAATCCCTCAAGGATGTAACATTAACCAATGCAGCTTTTTTTATTTGAAGAGCAGGGAAAAGAGTAAGTACAGGAGTGCTTTGGCTTGTTTCAAAGTAGAATAAACTTATTTAGAAGTCTTTCATCAATGCTTTTAGAGACAAATTTGGAGTGAATTTAATTTAAGAGTACTGGAGTAAAAAAATAAGACTTTGACAAAATCAAACAACAAAAGTTTTTAAAATTTACTGGAACTACAGAAGGCCTTTAATTACCTCATGCACTAGCATATGACACTCACACAGCATTTATTTTAGGAGAAATGGGAAATAGGGTCTAAGGATATATTTCCTTATATTAGACACAAGTGTTGTATATCTTTGAGTGAAGATTGATAATTTTATCTAACTTTGTAGATTATTTGGCTTTGAACTCCCCCCAATCCTTTTATTTATTCTATTATTATTTTTCGTTGGAAATATTTTTAACCTGAGTTCTGGCAGAAGCACCTATTCATTTAAAGTAGTTTAGCATATCTACCTGTACATTGCATTCAAGAATTTTCCTGACAGAGTCTTTTAATTGTAGCAGAAATCTGGGGCATGGGTGCAGAATGTTGTGAAGGAAACAGGTGAAGGAATTTTCACAAAACATTTTAGGAAAACTAAGAATCTTTTAGGAAAAGGAATGATTTTGTGACTTGCAATATAAGCCTATAGTACTTCAGCACAATAAAGCACTGATTTTTTTTTTTTTAATAAGAAATTAAAATGGGACTATTTCAATGCTACTTCATCTTTTCTGCAGAAACATAAATATTGGATTGCTGTTCTTAATTTAGTTTAAGAACTTTAGTTTAAGTCTTCTAAGTAGGGCCAGAAAAAAATATCCAGATATTACCACTGGCCTTAAAATTTCATCCAACTTTTTAGTAGCAATTACTATTCCCATGACACCTAACCACATTTAACAATTCATGGTAGCAAGCAACCTACAGATGATTCTCGTCATGAGAATATTAAAAACAGAAGAAAAGATGGTGGAATTTATTCATTAAGAAAATAGGTTGGCAATGAATTGAAGTGATTCAAAACTGCTTTTGGAGCTTTGATTTAAAAGTGAAGAACACATGGCAATTATGCACCTATTCAAATAACTTTCTCTTCTGTATCCATTCAGAATACCAAAGCTGGAGACAGAGAACTAAAGGACACTCTTCACTTGTGTCCTTAACCTGGGTAACAAAACTATCACATGTTTTCATTGGTGAAGGGCTGGTTGTCTGAAAAAGGACTGCTCAAGGTGAAAAGTAACAGCATATCAAAACCCAGACATACCCAGTAAACTAGATAGCTATAACCACATGATACTTTAAAAAGTATAAATATATCCAGTACTATAGAAGATTTTAAAAACAATGCAGGAAAAATGAAATTTGGAAAGACTATGTGGCTTAAGCAATCATTGCAGTCTTCCTTGATTCCTAATTCACTAAAAAAATTGAAAGTTAGCAGAAGTTTAGATTAACGATGTATCTTTCCTCCCCTGGAATTTAGAAGTTCCATTATATTAGTATTGTAGAATTTCTGTTAAATATAATCAGTTTATTTGAAGATTTTGCTTCTCCCAGCCAAATTTGGAACACTGATACCGTAATTGTTCACATCACAGAAAAAGCAACAATTTTGGGGTGTGTCCTGGTCAGAAGAAATATTTTATAAATTAAAAATAAATTAAAACCCCTAGACCTCAACTTTCAGTTAAGTCCTTTAACTTCACAAATCTTGGTGACTTTTTGAATAGACTTTAACTGTATTCTGATAATTTTTCCCAAATTTAGGCTAATGCAATTGTTTGCAAATCCAAATACAACCAAAGTGACTGGCAAGTTCTGAAAATCTTAACTGTGCCCTTTCATCAAACTTACAGGTGATTTTTTTAAGTTTTCAAGTGCATCTGTATTTAAATTCTCGTACTCTTTGACAATTTATCTTAATAAATTCTTAAGCATACATAAAACTTATGTTTTTATGCTTGAATGTTCAAACAAGAAATTTATAGCTTTGTGTATTAAGAGTTTTGTAGCAGTCAGGAAACATTTTAAAGTGATTTTAAAAGTAGTTTTTAAAGTAACTGTGATATCCTTAACATCATATTTTCTTCTTTTATTGTGAGTAGTGACAAATGAGCTCAATACAGCCCGGCTTGGAGAGCACCAGGAGCACAACACACTCAGATCTCGTGAGTCTGTTAAATACCCAGGCTTGAATAACAAGGCAGAGCCCTATTCCACCACTCTTACTAATGAGGTAAATTCTTTTGTGTATTGATTTTAATTAGTTCACTTGTGGAAAAAAGTCCGACATAGCATGATTAAGGGCAGCAATATAGCCCTGGGTAAAGACCAGACCTACTTTAAAGTCTAACATAATACACAAATTGTCAGTATCATAAAATCTAATTTTACATACATATATGAATGCATCTTTTACTAGGGGATTTTTTTTTTCTTTTAATTTCAATGGTCTGGTTGAAGGTTTAAAAGCCTGAATGCATTACACTGAATCCTGGTGTACAAAAGATGATGCTAAATATGAGCATAGGACAGACCACTGAAATACTAATTGGAGACTGGAGCATGGTGACAAAGAAATTCATAAAGGTATTTATAACTGAGTTTATATGATTGCCTGTTTCTGGGAGGAATGCAGTGATACATACAATAGAAATTATATGCAGTCTTATAAAATCAGACCATTTCACTGATGCACTTAAATGAATGCCTAATATTGCCATTCTTATGATTGATAGCTATTACATATCTACAAATATATATTATCCAAGCTGCATTTCATAGGGTATAACAGCTCTATCCACATAAATTGAACATGTCACCAAACATTAGTTCTGTATATTAGTGATTAAGCATTTCCATAGTATGTATCACCTAAAATAGATTTACACTTATTCAGTAACAGTTATTTTGCTTGACAAATAATAAGTACTTCTTTATGAGTAAAGTAATTCTGACATCTTAGTTCTCAAATGAATTATTTCTTCATTCTGTTCTACAAGGATCTCATCGTTCAGTCTTGTAGGTGCACTTCAAAAGCTTTAAGAATCCTACATTTGATTTCTGGGAAGTATTTTCTTGTTAACGTCTAACATATGTACCCCGTAGGCATGATTCACACAAGTCTCTGGAATTCTAAGGAAATGATGATCAGTCACAGAAATGTGTAAAGAATCAAGAACTCTGGCAATTTTCACTTCAAATGTTGTCAGCAAGTGACTATTATAAAAGTACTTTTCTCACCATATCACTGAAAAATGCTGTGTACTGAGGAGGTATGAGAAAAGTTACACTTTTAATGAACTGCACCATATGAAGGTTTATTTCCTCAAAGTAGGTAACTGAATCTGTTACATTCAGAGAAATGCTAATTATAAGTAAGAGATGCTCTGTATGGCCTGAATAATGTTTAAACCTTACAGGGTGGGGAAGGGGACAGCCAACCAGCCAGAGACAAAAAATGTTTTGGGTCCTCATTAATCACAGAAACCATTCTCCAACTGATACTCTAAATGGCAACAATACCTTCTTGCTGAATACCACCCTTGGAAAGGCTGCTCACACATCTAATAATGCATATATTTCAGTAATTGATTGGTTGCTTTTCAAAAATGGAAAACTCTTCTCTGAATTACTAAAGAGCTGGTAAAAATTAAAACTAATGAGCTCATTTCAATAAAAAATTTATGAGCCTGGTTTCATGCTGACAAAGTGGGTCCTGCAGGCAGTACCCCTCTACCTGCTTGCCAGAAAAAGAAAAATCTTCAATTTCAAAATATTTTAAAATCTTTTAATGAGGTATTAAAATATAGCTACAAATCTACAGGTAATTTGAGAGGATTGTTTGCAACTCTGAGATCACCACTAAGGCTTTTGCGGTACAAAAGAACTTTCTGAACAAAACAAAAATAATATTTATCAGCAGTAATTACTAGAGGTGGAAAATTCTCTTCAGGATCTATCAACTACTTGCAAAATGAGTGATGTCACAATATCAACCAAACCTTCTCAAATAGTTTTTATTAAGTCATCCTGTAAGTACATTTTAAGATGCAAAAATTCAGCACTAAAACCTACAGAATCCAACTCACAGGGTCCAAAGTAAGAATACTTGCTCTTTTTGACCATGACTGGAAAAAGTCCTAAAACAGAGAACAGCAGCAGCCTCAGACTGATAAAGGAGTATCATTTTCATTAATATTATGTGCTGATACATGTAAAATAGTTGATTTATAAACAAATATAATCAAGCATTTATCTAAATAAGAATGTAAGAAACTAAATAATGCAATAAACCAAACAAACACAAAGGGAAAACTCCAAATATGTGCTCCTGGATGTATCCACCAGTACAAATCCAATTATTGATCCTAATTATTTTACAAAAAAGTGCAAATATCTGTTTACATTTGGTACACTATACAATTACTTTAGATATGAATATAAAAGAAAAACATGGAAAAACACCTGCTTTTTAAAATGTGCCAAAAAAATAAAAATCAGAAATATAATGTAAAACTGGAGTAGGGTAAATATAATTTAAATTAATGTCCTTATAATAATATGTGTATACATATATATGCTCATATATATTACAATTTCTATAATAAAATATAATAATGTATGTATTAAAAATGTGCCTGCTGTAAAAATTGAGAGCTTTAGAGAACTTCACATTACAATCATGCTACCAATAAAACAAGAAGCTACTCTCTAACTAACTTGAAATGTTTTAATCTTCATCACTTGACCTGCATTTTTTTTTCTAGTTTTGATTTCTTTTAAATACAGAAACAAGCTTTCAAAGTTCAGAATATTGTAAACTGATTAATAGAACTCATGTTTGTTTATAAGTTCACAGTAGGAAATGCTATAAAAATAGATTAAATGAACTGAGAAATAATATGGAGTTAAGATTTTTTTTGTCTCTGAAAACTGACTGTAAGTTAAGCTTCTTCTTCTGTGAGATAAAGTAGGCATTTAAAAAGATTTAAGTACAATAAATGTTGAAATATATATTCACATACACAAGTGATATTCAGAACAAGTAGAGAAATGTTGTCATCCCAATTAAAATAAAATTTGATCTACTCCACTACCAAATCCATTTTTTTAGTCAAGTGGGACTTTGAGTCTTCCACTGTTTTTCTTCTTTGTACTGTTGTTGACACTCTCAGAACCATCTTCAAAGCACCGTACTCTTTTGTGTGGTGTAAAACCAGTATGCTTCCAATTTTGCTATCAATCATCTTTAATAGCATATGCTATTAATGTAATTTTGTTATTGAAGATTCCTAAATCTATTCAGTGGTTTGCACAAGACAATTACGTTTTTTGTTATATGCATGCAGGCAATCAGATAGCGTCTTTTTAAATTAGAGCAATTAAACATGGTCATTATAAATGGTAGATTATTAAAAAAAATCATGAAGTGTCAATATGACATTCTTTGATTTAAAATAAAATGGTAAGAGAATGGAGAGATGCATTTTAATTATTTAATTTTAAAAGTGTGCTTGAAAAGTCTTCTTTATGAAAGCTTGCTGATGTTGGGAAATATTTTCCATAGCTTTTACAGAGCCATGTATGGTTTTACAGATATTTCCTTACATTGTGAAAAACATTCTCCAACAAAGAGAAAGCCTCTATACATTATCCAGAAAAGTAATTGGGATATATGGTCACTCCTCTACACAAAAATGAAAAAAAAGAAAAAATATTCTGCATTAGTACAGCAACATCTGTGTAGTCAACATTGAAGCAATGTCTGCATCCTTATATACCAACAAAAATTCAACATATTATGCACATTTTTGCCACAAGAAGTAAAACAGATACATTATTTTGACAGACTACTCCTTTTTCTTTCTTCTTGCTTGTGGTATCAAAACCACTTGTTCAGCCAGGCACTGAAGCATATGTATAATGAATACACAGTCCTACTGGTACCAAAATTTATCTACACTCAAAATTGACAGGTCGCTGTGCATTGGGGGATAGCATGCCCTGATATCAGTCTCACTGTAACTGTAGCTAATGAGTGGCAGAAAAAATTCCTGAGTGTTCCTGCTCTGGATAATCTCCATGTCTGATAAATATGAAATATGAACCATAAAGTTTGACAGCTTTTTGCACCTAGATGTTAAAGAATCGCATTAAAACATCTACAGATTTTGACATTGTATAAATATCCTCCCATGGTTCCAAAGACCTATTAAAATTGCTTAAATATACTGCAGAATGTCACAGAGAGCAACTCATCCTCCCTGTCCAAAATATGCAGCCACATATAGACACTGAGGTAGATTTTAGGGAAAGTTATTTGTAAATATGGTGCTTTTTCCTTTACTGCTGTTTCTTAGAGCCTTCTAGAATAAGCTCAGTAGAGTGAAAAGGAACTGGTTTTCACTGAAGGACAGAACCCAGAACAGGTTAATTACATACAAAAGCAGACTCTGAAAAGGGCTTTTTAAAAGAATCCCTTTTTATGAATGTATACCTAAAATACAGATGTGCTGGAGATCATATATATGTATTTGTACATAATACTCTAATACCAATAATTTTACAGGACTCACTATGATTTACTGCCTCTTCTTTCTGTGACATTTCTTTGAGACAGTTTCTTGTGGGAAGCAAAGTAAACTAGTATAGCTTTGACAATAGTTTAAAAAGCCCCCAAACTAATAACAAACATTTTTTAAAGAACAAAAAAAAGCATGCAAAATGTGGAAACTTGTGGAAAAGTTAAGCATGTCTTTTAACTCAGATCAGCATAATTATTTTGAATTGTTTTTTTGAGTAAAGCAGGTAAAGAGCAGAAGAGAAGTTCAGTGAAAGGAATGAGAAAGAAATTTGCTTTGGGAAAATGGTGAATTTCAAAACTGCTTTCAGCTGTTAAAATGAGAGTATTTGAAGATTCTTAACCATGTGGAGTATACAAAGCAGTTTTAGAGGGCATGAATTGCATAGATAAGCAACAGTATAAAAAAATGTGGGATATCAAAAAGGGTGAGAAAAAACATTCTCTTCCATCCAAACACTTCTGTGCAGTGTGGGGTCATTAATTCTTTAGATGTAGTTGTGAATATATTCTGGTACATTTTGGTAAGTAATGTTTAATCCATTTTATAGATGGATGATGTTAACTATACCCCACCTTATTAGCAGCAAGCCTAATTCAGACTTGCATCTACCTGTCATCATAGATCTCCAGTTCTATTTTCAGAAAAAAATTCATCAGAGAAAAATATTCAGCACAATTAGCTTTTTCTGCATTGCTTAATTTGAGATATCAAGGAAATGAAACAAAAAAAGGAATCTATCACCTATATTAATGGATGTTTCAGATCAATTTAACCTGAACCAATATATTTTCTTAATGACAAATCAATGTCAAAAATAATGAAAGAACTTAAGATTCTGTGTGCTTTCCTAAAGTCTTTGCTGTTAAACAGGGTTGTACAGCCTGCCAGTCTTGCATTATTTATTAGCTGTGAATATTATTAGACCTTGTTGTGGTTTACAGTACTGAAAAGATAGACGCCAATTATTTCTCCTGCATTCTTTCAAGAGTTACACAGCTGAAAAGTAAAAAAGTCTTTATATCAACTAAATACATTAAGAACTTCAAACAAATTTAGAAATAAACTGCAAATGAATATACTAACGGTTTAATTTTCTGTTATTGGTTCAATTTTATATGAATGTCTACAATTTCTCCAGATGATTTTTCCCCTGAGGCCAAGACCAGGTGCTGAGGTCAAGAATCCATCCAAAATCACATTTATTGTAGCTTGTTTTGCAGCCACTTTAGAACAAGAAGAATTTTAAATTAATAGAAACTTTCTAACAAATATTGCAGTAGAATCTATGGGCAAGAACTCACATACACAGCACTGTGCAAACAAGCAAAGAGAAGTTCCCCTTGTGATGACAAAAAATTTAAAGTTTCAGGACCATAAGTGGGTCCTGTGGATAAGACAACCATAATGACAGGATGATCCTTAATATTTATCTCAAAATAACATTTTCAGAACCTGTTCCATTGCTTGCTTTAGTGGACCAAGAGCAGAAACATTTACCTGCACCCCAGTTCAGCTGGCTGATGTGAGTCTCCACTAATGTCTGTACCTACCATCAGTTCACAATGAGAATTGTACTTTCGACTGTTCGTCAATATCGTGAGAAGAAAAAGCTTCAAGTCATGGTTGTTTTTTTTTTCCCTACAGGTAAGAAGCGAGTCAGACAACTACTCAACTAATATCTGGATATTTTTGTGAGAAAAATGAAGTATAAAAAGAGAAACAACAAAAGAGTTTATTGGCATCCAGTTTGTATCGAAGCTGACATCACAACTCCCTTATAAAATCTGAGATCACAACTCTGAGAAAGCAGTGGCAGAGCAGAAAAACTAAAAGGATGCTTCACTGGAAAAGCAAGTAATCTCTGTAAAACACAACAGTTATTGGTGTGTGAGTACTGAATAGCTTTGTGGTCCACTATAAAGACAGAACTCTATCTGAATAAATAAGGTTATGAGTAGAGCATGGATAACTATTTACAGGAATTTCCAAAACTTTCAAGTGTGTTTATGCTTAGAAAACAGCCTGTGTAAAGCCTGGATCCTTAAGACATAACATACAGTTGCAGAATTA
This sequence comes from Pseudopodoces humilis, assembly GCF_049639895.1. Lineage (NCBI taxonomy): Eukaryota > Metazoa > Chordata > Aves > Passeriformes > Paridae > Pseudopodoces > Pseudopodoces humilis. The sequence goes on along the minus strand of NC_142213.1, from coordinate 11,509,275 downwards.
TGTTTAATGCCAAAACATGCTTGTAACTTGCAAACCCAAAGTCCTTTTACCCGTTGGGTAAAGATGAAAACACTACTTTTGTGGGGGACTGGGGAAAGAGCACAGAGATCAGTTTGCCCATCCACGAGGGGCTGTGCTAGGGTTACCCAGCCAATTTACCTTGTGACCTGAGTTAGATCTTTGAACTCATTCCTGCAGAGGTGAACAACCAGGGTATTAAGTTTGATTCATTTAAAAGCACCCAACCAACATAACAAATGATTTTAATAAGATCTACAACTCTACTGGGAAAACTGTACAAGTAAGGCCCAAGTGCTTCTTTAATGTTTAAAACTTGATTAAATATTTACAGTAGCATAAGACTGAAAAAATCAAAAAGATGCTCCTTGTCTTGACTACGTCAAATTATATTTATGGTAGCTCATGAGGAGCAAAAATTTTTGCCATCATTAGAAGCAAATATAAAAGCTAAATTCAGATACACAAAATTTTGTAATCTCTATCATGTGTATTCATGATTACACTTATTTATAAAAAAACCAACAAAACAGGAATAAATATATTTATGCTTGCTAAAACCACTATTTTAATTTTAAAGACTGAGACTTTTGATAATATATATATTTATATTTCCCCCCATTCTCTTATATATCTTCTGGATTATGAAGACTTATTTTGGACATCTACCTATCAACCAGGAATTTTCAATTTTCTTTTGGATTTTCACATTTCTTTTATTGTCCTTCAGGGTAACAAATGGAAACTTCTAATACAATAAACTTGCTTTTCTCAGCTGCCTCTTTATGAATAGTTCATACAGCACATCCACAGCTTTCAAATTATTTCAGGTGTTAAAGGAACATTCAGGTTCTCTCTCCTTAATTAGCACAGACTTTGGAAGAAAGTTTTTGTACAGAAATCCACAGACTTGTGAACAGATTTTTGACTCTATATGAGTTTTATAATAAACAATTACAAGTTCCAGTCAAGAGCTGAGTTTGAATGAGTTCAATATGTTGAAATGAGTCTAGAATCTCACTATGGAAGATGTTGAAGAAAGAGATAGACAGAAAATTATTTGACCCAAGTCATACCATAATCCACTCTAATTCTCTGCCAATGAGGCATCTATTAAAACACCTCTACAAGTTTTAGTTACCTAGCAAAACTGCTGAAGCTACAAAAGCCTTAAATACCCAATTCTCACAGGAATGGATTAGTGTACTGAAATAAATACCAAAGTCAGCTCTTTGCAAATGAAGTCAGAGCACATATAATAAAAGAATTTGGAGTGAAATCATTGTCATTATAAAAACCATTTGATTCTGTTTCTGACAATAGAATCTGTATCCTTGGGCAATTAGGTCTTAAAATGGTTGCCTATAGGTGTTTGTAAGAAGCTAATTGTTACCTTCAAGCCATTTGGAAACCTGCACATTCACAAGTAGTTATACAGCTGGATAAGACCAAAAGTCTGTCTCACTATTGACCCACTAAACAGGGACACAAGAAATCCTGGGAAAGCAGAAATCCCACATCATCCAAAGCACTCCCTGAGGATAAGGCAGAAAAAGTGATGTTTCTTTCATCCACCAAATCAAGCTGTTGAAAAACCATGAAGGTTTTCCTGTAGTCAATCAAAAGTACATGGAAGCCAATGGGCTTCCATAAGCAGAATTCAGCCAGTCAAACTAGTTATTCCAGCCAGTGGTACCCATTAATAAGGATATGAGACAAAAAATAGAATTTATTTCTCAATTGCATGGTTTACAAATGCTGAAGCAAGAAATGTGATGGAATAACAAGAGCAAACCACTAGACTATGAAATCAAGACTCTTAATTTAAGGCAAGCTGTCATTCTGTGCAAGTTGCTAACTTTCTTGTGACTCAAGCTTCCCAGATGGACAGTTTGGGAAAAATGCATCTACTATGAAAACAGATGCTCTTTCAAAAACGTGAATTCTCAAGGATAAATAAATACTTTATATTTAACTATGAAAAAAATTCCTACATCTCCTCTGAAGAAATAATTACGTTATTTTGGTTTAGCTTTAGAATTTGGATATGAGTCGGAATTCCTATAAAGAATCACATCACTGCTAGCTACCTTTTTTTATTCATTCATTCATATAAACCCCAAGAGCACATACAGGGTAGTGCAAAGCAGGCAAACTGCTTTTCATGGCTTGCATCCCTGTGCTGCAGCTCTCAGCTTTATGCACTGGGTTACAAACTGCCATCTGTAGCAGGTATGTTAATAGCTGCATGACACTATTCACACACAGAGACAGCCACGTTCCATCTGCCATGCAGTCAGGCCACACATAACTCAGTCCCACCTTTAGACAAAACAACTGCTGCTTTCTCAGCCTGACAATGAAATTAAGTGATTGATGTCACAGGCAGCTCCCATCTAACATTCAACCAAATGCGCACTTAGCATTTAGGCGTCACCTGTTCCAGGCATAAAACAAAATGGGCTTTTTTTCACAGTAATTCTTTCTAGGAAGGAAGTCTGACACTTCACCCGAAGCTCAGCACAGAAGTGACTTCAAGTAATCACCAGAGAAAAGTTCCCCTTCAACCCTCACCCCCGTGTCTGACACTACTTTTAGCCGTGTGTTTAATAGATATATTACTTTTACAGAAAAAATCTACCGGTTGTGCATTAACAATGATAAAATATGTAGAGCACTACCTAAAAGACTTAAATTTTTCATAGTATGATAAACTCAGCTTGAAGAGTCTAATATTAAAATAAAGGCATATTTTTTAACAATTATGAGAGACTTAATATTGATATTCACGAACCAGCACTCAGCTCCTGGAATCAAATAAAGACCCTCTAAGATTTCAATGCATTCTTGGAAAGCAATCAAAGGCCTCTTTTTCCATAAGTTTGTTATTTATAGAAAAGCATTTGATTGTTGCATTGAAGTGTGCACTCTATGTGTAAAAAGGTGTTTATGGGTTTTAGTACAGTATAGTTAATACCCAAGCAATACCTAGCCCTTTTATAATAAAAAACCCTTACTGAGAGGATATATATTGTACTTTTCATCAAGTGTACAGCATACAATTACATTTGCTGGTGGTCTATAATGTAAACCCCAGTTGAGTCAGCTTATAGCTTATGGATTTGTTGTTCTGCATGCAACAATTAAGAACAGTTACATTTTTGGACTCAGCTGAAAGTAAAGAGTAAGATTTGAGAAAAATATTCATACTTTCTTTCAAAGCAAACTATAAAAGCTTCCAGAATATTTTAAAATCAAAACTACACTGTTTAGGATTTAATATATTCTTTCTGCTATGTATGGATTGATAATTGCATACTTTCCCAAAGACAAAGAAAATAAAAGGTGTTAAGAGTACACAAAGCAGACCTTCCTGCACACAAAAAGGTACAGTTACTTCCAGTATAAGTGTGGTAAAACACAGACCTAGCAAAACTCCTACCACAGCATAACTTTAATCATCCACTGGGCTACACAGCTGACAATATTCAAAACACAAGAGAAAAAAAGCCACATAAGAAAATTAAAACCTTTCCTATCACAATGAAATACAAAGAAAGCATTACTTGTTCCTAAGCATCCAGAATCTGGAATTTAATATAAACTCAGCTTCCCATACATGCATTCAAATAGGGATCCAATCACGTAACATTTAAAGGTTAATGTTACTTTCTAGGTTAGAAGGAAGTGTAAAATTTAAACTTTCAGAGCTTGACATATTTTAATCCCAATGTATGATTTAAATATATGCATATTTATTGGGTTTGACTGCTTTTATTTTTTTTTTTTGTTTGCTGTGTTTTTCTTTTCAGAATACAACAGAAGAGAAAAAAACAAAATTATTTAAGATCACAAAATCTGCAGCCCTAAGAATCTTCTTTCTGACACTGGCTGGAATTTTGTTTGGCTACAGGCTGAGGGACAAGTTCTTAGAAGTGACAAATCTTCTTAAAACAGACATGAGCATAAATTGATAATGGAGCTGGGCACCAATGTCACAGGCAAAATTAAATTCCAATATAAACTACATCCTGAATAAGCTGTTAAGGCAAAGTTTACTTTCAAAAATTATTTGAAATTCGCCTTTCACTTCACAGATTTGGGTTCTCTCCATTATGCTATAGCCACAACTGAACAAGATACTTGAATGTGTTGGATGGAAAGTCTCTGCTCAGTCACCCAGAGCAGGAAATTCAACGGCAGGGATTGTGTCAGTGCTGTTCCCAAATGGTCAAACAGCCATGACTAGCATAGCAAACTACAAGAGATGCCAACCGTGTGACTGAAAAAGCAACCTCAAAGCAATTTTGGTCCCAGAAAAGCCATCTACATACCCGTGGGATGCAGCTCCTTTGGGATTGCTTTATAGTTAAATTTAGTAAAACTTAAAAAAGATCTTTCCTTAAATCCAGATTTAAGGATTAAGAAGCTTTAAATAAAATAGATCAGAAAACAAAGTAACAAGTACAACTCTCAGTGTTCTCCTTCTGAAAAGCATTTTGATACACTCAAACCAACTTGAGATCAGGAGTAACAGAACTTCTGTGAACTTTGATTCTTTGGACTATACAGACAAAATTCCTACTTACTATTCTTTAATCATAATTTAAATAACAAAATAATATCTGTAGATACAGATTTTTCAGGGCACTGTAAGAAGAGCGACATTTATATATATTGATGAAATTTTCCTGCTGTAAATGAAACCAAACTTCACAAGTGTAATGCACAGTAAATGCACATCTAGGTGGACAGAGATAGAATACATGAAAATTCAAGTATAAACAACTTCATACAATTCAACAGTTATGTCAAAGAGAAATGCAGATTTAACCTATAATTACAAGAGAGAACTCTGAAGTACGTTATAAAGTCAAATGTTTGCACAGAAATATATTTTTCTAGAAAGCAAAATGGTAGCTCATTTGCATATTTCTTTTTGTTAGCACACAAAAGAGTCAAACTGCTAAAATTAAGATAGTAAATTGTTTGAAAACCTCATTTTTAAATAAAATAAATCAGGCTGAAAACAGCCATTTTATATAAAGTCCCAGTTTTTGCAAAGTTGATCCGGAACACATCACTCTGAAGAAACAGACTAAATTGGTATTTTAGACTATACAGATCTGATGACTTCAATAGATGCTGACTGCTCTCATCCCAGACTTCTTCAGTGCTCCATTAAGACTAAGCATGGAAACAGTTTAGCAGGAGGTTTTAGTGTCTTGCTGGATCAGAACCAGTATTTTCTCCCTCAACCCCAAGTAGAAAAATTTCTCTCGTATTTACAGAATTCAACAGATCACCGTCTGTGAAAGTGCTAGTCATTTAAAATTTGCCACCATGGTAAAACTAAACAATGGCATAAAGTCAAGGTTTAGTGACTTGATTTTTTTTTTCCCCCAAGCAAAAATAAAGTAAGCTACGGTATGTATTTACACACTGATATTTTTATATTAGTAGGGAGTCTACTCCATGTTTTAACATGAATTGCAGCAGGGTGGCATAGACACCTTATTTGATGTTCCACTGCTGACTTCAAAGTTTGTTTAGAATCATTAAGTATCTTATTAGCACTCCAAGATTATGAGTTATAGTATTATATGTATTATATGGGTGGAACTTTCCATAAAAATACAGGTGAATGCTGTTATATTAATAACTAAATAGATTATTTGTTTGAATCTTTCATAACATCTATTTTTTTCTCCCTTTATGTGTGAGAGCAGCTTCAGAACAGTAAATTTCAACACCCTGTGAGCTGTTAGGAAAACTATGAATTCAATGAGTCAAAGTGGAAAATAATGGCAAGGTGCAAAGGTACACATGGAGTCTGCACTGAATTGGTTTTGCCAACTAGACACCTCTTTTAACATATTCCTGCTCCTCAGGGATATGGGCTTCCCTACTGATATATCATTGTTTATTTCAAGACAAATTTCAGCTAAGCATTTTATTGGATGAATGTTGGGTTTAAGAAGTTCCTACAATTCAGGTAATACAAAATATGGAAAATAAAATTTTGCAACTTGACCAAGGTTATCTTCTTGCATTCATTCAACCATAAAGTGTTTACACAGATGATTACTGATTATGCTGTACTACACTTTTGTTTACTACAATGCATACTACATTATGTTTATGAGGGTTAACAGATTACAAAAAAATGCTTGCTAGGAGTTAAACATTGTTCCTGTAGAATAAATGGATGAAGTGAAAACTGATAGTGTGTGCATAATCCAACATGCTGATATTGTACACAACCTCAGCCATGTGTTTGTACAGGAGAATATATTAAACCCCATCTGTTTTAACAGTCTTTAATGTTATAAATTAGGAAAACATCAAAAATGTCAGGAGATGGCAAACACTTATTTGTTGTCTTTCAGCTCTATATTTATTAGACAAGTTTGTTATCAAACTATTCCTCTAAACATGAAAAGAACAGCAGGCCTTCTGGAAAACCAGATGGCTGCTGTGGTTTCGAAACATGTTCTGGAAGGGTTGTGTAGTTTACATTTTTTCTTTTTCATAAAGGATTGTGTGGGATGTGGCAGGGTTCTCAGACACAGAACTCCCACAAAAAAACCCAAGGGGTATGTGGGTGGGAGAGTAAAGGACTACTTGAGGATACAAAAAGAAAGCAAAATTATCCATGTCACTGAATCCCGGAGACATTCTTGTAAGAAAAGAGTAACTTTTTCACTACAAACAAAATGAGTTACCACTATAAGGGGAAAAAAATGTTTTCAGACTGCAGTCTTAAGCATTTCACTGCCTTTCCCTGAAACAGAAGAGGACCCTTCTGACACTAAAATGTAATGGGCGACAAAAATAAAAGCAAAACATCAGAAGAAATATGTTTGATGTGATGGATTACATGCATGTCAAGAGGAACAAAGAGAAAGGTCAGTCTATCAAACTGAGAACATAATCATATTCCAAAAGGAAAAATGCTTAATAACATTTGATTAGTTGTTAAATCGATACACAGTAGGAGAAACCCCAAATATAAAGAGGACTCAAAGCCCTATTTCAGGAAGGATTAGAAAATGCAAGAAAAAGAATCCATGACTACCTCCAGTATTTTGTATTTAGAATGACATTTCCTGTCACTATCTTTTGTTTTGGAGCAGAAAAAAAATAAAAACGAACTTCAGTCCAAGGACACAGCTTTTCCAGAGGAAAAAAGAGAAATTTGAGAATTTGGATAGCCTCTGGGATTGGGATGGCAGATCTTCCTGGCCCAGCAAGGGGCCAAACGAGCCAGATGCCAGCATTCTCCAATAACCCTGGCAAAGGAGCTTCCCCAGATCTCCCTCACCTGGGGGTTCTGGTTATACACATCTGTCCCCTTCCTAAAAAACCCTGCACCTGTTGCCAGCCCTTTGCTACACTTCTGATTACAGAGGCTGCTTCCAAACTGCAAATAACCCACCTGACACCAACAGGAGCTTACACCAGGTCAGACACTGGAGATTGCTGGATTCTAAACCTCTGTCAGCAGACGTGGTGCAAGAACACGAGACAGAGAACGTGGAACAGCCACAGTTCTGACTGAATATAAGGAAAACACTGTTCCATGAGGAGCTGTGCAGTCTCCATCCCTGACGTTTAGGGCTTACAGGACAAAGCCTGGGCTAAACTGGCCTCATCCTGGAGCTGATTCCTTCAAGCAGGAAGTTAGAATGGAGACCCTGGCGGTCACTTCCAAGTTCCTTAATCCTATGATTACTCAGAAACTATGAGAGCTCACAAGAATACTCTTTTCTTAATTCAGTCTATTTTTGTGACTGACCATTTCAAGTCAGTGATGGCATACTGGAGAGGTAATGAAACAATTTAATTAAAATAATCTAAAACATGGTGTTTTTCTTTTTTTTGTTTTTTAATCAGGGCATAACTATTTGGCAGATATTTTGGCAATATGTTTATCCAAAGAGGTTCATATCAGATCTTTTTTTTAATTTCTTCTCCCTGATTTCTAAAGATGGGGTTTTAAAAATATATTATTTTTCTCCAAGCCATTATTAAGTATCTCTGGAATTACAATGTTGTATTTCAATTTTCATCACTGGTCACATTCAGCCACAAATACTAGTACATTTTCTTCACTCAAAACATATCTTTTATTGATACTGTGTCTGCAATAATGATGCAGGTGAATTTTATCATTCCTTTCACCCTACTAGTAATGAACAAATTCACTGCTTATTACTTTGGACTTGATCTCTAGCAAAACACTACTGGAACAAACAATTTGATTTGTCAACACCTTTACAAGGACTCTTCAATCAATGTCACAAATCCAAATTTAAGCAGCAAAATACATTTGACTGCAAGACCCCAGACTGATTAGAGCTTCGAGTTCAGTGAATTGCACCAGACAGGACAGCAATCAGATTATTAACTCCACTTGAAAATACTCTCTGCTGCCTGGGATTAGCATGCATATTTTGATATAGATCGATAAGCAATCTCCTTTCTATAAGAAATGCCTGCAACATTCATTTGGCTGATCAAAGGTATATATCAGCTTGTTGTGACAGCTAGCTATTGTTTTCCTCTTTCTTTACAGGAGAGTCTCTATTAAAAAAAATCCCTGGCTCCCTTTCACCTAATAGTGGAAGTCAACAGAGAGTCAAAATTCCATCTCCTCAACAGTGAAACACAATTAGTACAGAAAGGACTTTTGCCTTTTTTGTGGTAACTTCACTTTCACTTCTTCATTCTTTCTGTTCTCCCTCCCTCCCCCCATTCTGAAAGCACGAATATTCTCTTCAAGCCTTCCAAACATTTTCATGGTATTCTTCTCTATTTACTCACAACCTAATTAGAATTTTTTTTTAATTAGGATAACATTTTGCACAAGAACAATATATTTTGTGGCTTTGGATTAAAAATAAAGCAACCTTTTATGCTAAGGTTCACACAACAAAATCCATTTCCAGTTAGCTCATCAGAGAAAGAATGAAAGATATTTTCTGCATAAGGTAACATGAACTCTTAAATGAGCTCTGGATTTTATTGCATCTGCAGAATTGAAAAACCAAAATTTATCTGCCAAATTTTTTCAAGATAAAAGCACAGGCATTTCATCCCTCCTCTAATTGCATATGAAATAACTGTTATCTCATCTGAGCTTTTTATCTTTTTAATAAAAAAGACATACTTTAAAAGAGACAAGCCTAGCTTGCAAAGTATACAATCAGAAGTGAGTTTGCACAAAACAAATAGACATCATGCCTCAAAGAGGCCATCAGTGAGTCATCGTGAATTTTGACCTTCTGAGGGAGAGATACTCTGGTATCAGCATGAGAAGAGAATCCTAAAATTAAAGTTTTTTTTTCGAGCAGCACCTTTTCTTGAAAGAAAACAATCCAGCCCAGATTCAATGGTAGGACTGAAGTCCTGAAGCACAGGAGAGAAGATTCTCCATCCACATTCACGCTTCAAGGACAGATACAATAACAAACAGCTGGTTTTATAACTTTTTACAGGTATTACAATTTTAATTGGTGATCTTCCTAACCAATATTTCTAAAATATAACTCAGTAAGAGTGTACTGAATTCCCACCCCACTGAATTCAGTGAGCCTTTCCCAGTGCCAATGGCTTTGCTCCTATGCCTTGTCTTGAAGCAGCCTACGAGTACTCCAAGCACCCCTGTGCTCCAGGACCTCTGCAGAGAGTAAACACTTATTTCTTAACCTATCTTTGTCTCCATGCTGATGCAGCTCCTTCACACTTGACAGCAACACATGAAAACTGGACTCACAGACCGAATCTGCTCTAGTACGTATAATTTCCAGGCATTTATCAGCATAAATTTTAGTCACTTACAATGTTCCAAATACTTTTATCACCACACTGGGGTATTTTTTTTCCTACTTTAGGCCTTTCCCAGCAGAAGTTGGACATTATATTCTAACGTCCTACAAATAAAATAGTTCCTTCATCACTGAATCCCTATAGAAAATCCTCAGAAAATCATGTTAAGTCAAAATAAACCTAGGTTTCCCAATACCACAGAGACATGAATTCATACAAAGCAATTTAATCCATGTATTTGTACCTAATATATACTATATTAACTAAGACAAGAGAATTTATCATATTCTAATCCTTGTTAGATTTTTTTCCCCCAGCAATTTTCAAACATTTATAATTTCTGGTGTCATAGAACTGCAACAGAAACTGCTATGAATAATATGTCATCTCTTATTATTATCTCTAATTAATGAATTTATTCAGATTGGGCAGTCTATAGACTAGAAGATACAGGAAACAAATTTCAGGTAGTTCTTTCAGTTAAAAGTACAAACAATATGAATATTTTAGATGAAAGTAATTTCATCCACTGAATTTCAATATTTAAAAAAAATAAAAAAATCCTACTTTCATCTTTAAAAGATAGTTCAATAAAAGGTAGCATTTAGGAAAAGATAATTAGTTCTTCATTTCAGCTCCATAACTAAAACTGCATGGTAGTGTATAGCAGAGCATGGGTTTAGGTTTGTTGACTGTTTTTATTTTAAGTTGCAAAGGCTTTTCTGAATGATAGGTAAAAGGGTAAGGGAAAATAATCCTACAAATACCCAACAGTAAGTCTTACGTACTTTCCAAGGTGATTTTTTTTTCTTCCAAATAATCCTTTAGTTATACAAGATCAACATCAATCTCCCTTTTCAGTTTATCAAAGAAAAACTTGTATACTGATATTACCTGGAAAGCCTGGATATCTCTTTATGACATGAAAGATTAAATTTAAAATGATTATCCAGATTATTTATTCACTAAGAGGATCAATGGATTTAATAATATTCTTAAAGCAGAACATTAAGATATTTAAGGATACACATAAGGATAATTACATTCACTTCCTGAAACTAGCAGGAAGAACAGGCACTGCTTTTTCACCTTTTGCAAACCCAGGATATTTAAATTGATACCCAAATTGTTTTTCTTTACTGGCTCTTCAGCAGAGACAATCTAAATCTAATTAACTGCAGATAGCAGTTTTATATTTGATTAAGAAATCTTACATTGAAAATCAAGGATTTCAAGATATAGGTTCTAAATCTTTAAGCTTAACATGTTTATGATTTCTTTAATGCAGCAGGTCAAACTCAGCAATACATTGACTGATTTTTGTTGTGAAATTCTATAGAGTACTCTTGTGCAAGAATAGGAAGTGGGTCACCTTATCAGACATAACCTTCCTTTTTCACTTATTATTAATGATAAAAGGTAAATTAAAAAGCATCCCTTAAATAGAAAATTGGGTAGAGTGACAGCCTGTTCAAAAAAATCTCAAAATGTTTATAAAAGTGATTATAAATAGATACAATAAATGTTTAATATTTTCTACTTAATCTAACAATCCTTTGGGTTTTCTTAATTAATGGTTAATACTATTGACTCAAAAAACTTTATAAGGCACTCACAGAAGGCATCTTATATAATTATATGAGAAACTACAATGATAAATTAAAATTAATAGTGAAAATGTTTATTTTTCTTCATAAAAACTTGCCACTTTTTACTTGACACAAATGTATTTCATAGGAAAATTTCCTCAAATACCTCCATAGAACAACAATACCCTGGTGCAAACAACTGAATTCCATTTCCTATAATTTGTGTTACACACAGAACATAAATCAGCCTCCTCACTCCTTCTTCAGCACCTCAGCCTAACTGTAAATACACTTTGAAATCACTCCATATTGATAGAATAGCTCATTTTGCTAAAGAAACTCACTGTTGGCTGCCTTTCCAAAAGCAAGCAGAGTTTTCTGACAAGGAGAATACATTTGTGTTCGCAACCAGGAGGAGATGAAGCCAATATCCCTCCCCTTTCATCAGTCCTTTCCCTCCATTGCAATGGCATCATTTCAGTAGCAGCTCTATTCCCTCTTGCATACCTAGAACCACATCAGGCTGTGCAGTGCATTTAAAGCTAGAACCTAACCCTAGCAGAAAAATACAAATGAAAAATAGTAATTTACACTTTTAAGTACTTAGACTGTATATTACTCTATGAAATCTGAATTCATTGATATTTTCCATCTTTGCCAAAAGAGAAGGCTGTTGCATAGAACATTCATTCTGAAGGAAATTAATCTTCATTAATCACAATGGCAGCATTATTGACACAATGCCCATATTAATTCAATTACACACCTTATTTCTCTATTCCACACTAGTAATGTACTCGCTTCAAACTGAGAAATTATTTGTACTAGCTATTATTTTGGATGAAATCTGTTGTCTGTTGTCTGATTGGCAAATTATTTGCAGACACCAGATCTTATTTAAGGGCAGAAGGAAAAAAAAGGTATTTGAAAATACCATAAATACCATTAGATGTAGCAGAACTGTTGTGGTCTTGTTTTTAAGAGAGGTCCTCTCTATAGTCCTGCTTCTAAACACACCAGTACATTGTTTCTAGCTTGGATTGAGTTCTCTGTTGATGATCTAGGTTCCATACTATTAAACCTGAAGAAAAACAATCTCATGGAAATCCTCAATAAGGTCCATTTTTGATCTCTTACCTGTAACAGCTCTAATCACGCAATTACATCTTTAAGAAAATCAGTGGTTTCATCTGTGATATTTTATCCAACTTCTCAGCAAGAGAAACTCCTTGTGGTGTCAGAGCACTCAGTTGTGTTGGGGATCCGCTGCAGCACTGCCTTTTATTTGCTTCTTTAGGACACTGAACACAGCTTCTGCCCCATGCACAGGAATGATGCACCCATACTAAACAGCTGTAGTAAACAGCTGTGTAGCCATGTTCTGCAGCTGGTAGTTCTATGCTCTGGCTCCATCTAACTCACTCAGGGTAAATGAAAGAATCACAAAATGCCTGAGTTGGGAAGGGACCTCTGGAGCTCGTGTGGTCCAACTTCCCTGGCTCAAGCAGGACCAGGCAGAGCTGGCTGCCCAGCACCATGTCCAGCCTGCTTTTGGATACCTCCAGTGAGGAACACTCCACACTCTCCAGAAGCTGGTCTTGTTTTTGGAAAGCTACACAAACAACAATCTGGAATTAAAATTTTGACATAAAAACACCCAACACAGGTGGAAGAGGAATTTAATTCATTGTATTAGGTATGGCCATTTGCAACATATTAATTACCATCATACATTCCAGGTCTGGAAGAAGTGTGACCTTGAATGTGCAAATTAAAGTTGTTTTTTCCTATTTTAATTTGTCTAGAGCTAATGCAATCAAACAGGTGGAAATACAAAGTGGTGTGTTCCTTGCTCTTGTTACATAACATTTACTCATCTGCAGAAATTATAAGAGCCTGAAAACCTTTTTGAACCAGGTTCTGCACCTTAAAAAGCCTCTTACACACATTTTGTAACACTACCCCTCTGTCCTTACCCCCTCTCCCAGTTTAGACTGTAGTCCACTTTACCTGGTACCCACCTTGAAAAGAAATAATTTAAACAGGTGAAACTGGGAGGATGTGTTACACCAAGGAAAAGGGAAACAGTCCTCCATTTACAGCTCTTACTTAAAGCTTAAGTGGAAGTTGTTCCTAAAACATTGTCATTTCCCATTTATTTGTAAAGATTGAGAAAATAACACATTTACAAATACTTAAACACCAGTGATTCCAACAATCATTTCACAAATCTTTAAAATAGGAATATCATTTTAACTCTTGATTGTTTCACCATGAAGATGTCAGTGACTATGTTAAAAATCAGATTTCTTTTAACAGCATAGGACTGCTGTCTTTCAATATTCCTTCACCTGCTTCATGCAGGCTCCAGAAGAGAGGAATACCAAGTCAAACAAATATGAATGCGTGATCAGTTGCAGAGTTTCACATTTAAGCACCTCTTAAAAATAGAAGAAACTACTTTTTCAGGCAGAAGAGAGGCTGCCACTACAGAGAAGTAGGGAAGAAAAAACCCCACAGCTCCATTGCTCCCTCTCCTTCTCACACAGATAACACAACAATATTTTTCCAGAGGCTGCTTGGCTCAACTGAAAGTCTGTCCTGTAATAAATGCATGAACACAGACAGACACAATACATCAGAGCTGCACTGACACTGATCTGGGCTCTATCTTCTGACTTATTTAAGAGTAAACCAAAATGAATTAGGTGGAATGAAACAGAAGTTCTTGGGTATTAAACTACTCTCAGTAATATTTTAGATGCAAATATTGATGCAATTATATCCACTGATAAGGCAGAGACATTCAACAATTTCAGTGATAATTTCTTTGAGCTAAAGATTTTGGATATAAGGCACAGGACACTATTGTTTTAAATAAAGGTATATTTAGACTGTCAATCTGAGCAAGCTGGATATACTGAAAGGAAAACAAGATAACAAGATTAAATAATGAAGATAATGTGGCACACAAATAATGGGAGGTGATAAATTTGCATTTAAGAGGCTAGAGAAAATAGTATCTATTTTTTTATACCCAGTCCACTCTATGTGTTCAAGCAAACCCCAGAAGCCTTAAAACAACAACAAAAAAAACAACAGAAGAGGAAAGGAGAGACTGGCTTCAAACTGCTGCTGAACTGCAGAATGTGAGAGGAAAAAGAAATTTAATCTGCTCAGGACACTTACTCCTTATCATAGTGTGTCTTCAAAAAAAGATTTAATTACTTAAGCTTGGATATATTTATCAGTATATAGCAAGGTACTATATTGGGATTAATGCTCTGAAGCATCTTCCTTTGTCACCTGAGATTTTCCCTGAGTCTGTCTCATGTATAACTAAATACCATGTTTAGCAATGAGTCTTATGTAAGAGTCCTTCTGCTTCTGTTTCCACAGAGCTTATGCTAAAAACAAGTGACTGATTTAAGTGACATTGGGAGGCCCTTTGAGTGTAATTCGCCTTATTATCGTATCAGTGGTGAAGTCACGGAAGTGTGAATCTCATCTAAGGATTACATCTGGCAAGGATCATGATTAAAAAGATAGTGTCTCATAATCTATCTCAAATTGTTTACTGTATTCATGCTATTTATACCCAGCATATAATTAAAAGCCAAACCCTTGGCATGCAGGTATGTAGTTTTGATGGCATGCTTATATAAACAGTGCTGCAGAACTCAGATCATGTTCCCCTCAAGAATATAATAAAGAGTAAATGACTGAACTTAGGAGGCAAAACGACAAAAAAAAGCCCCACAAGTTGTCTGAGCATGAAAAAAAACCAACAAACTAGAATGTAATGAAGCACAGCATCAGTACATAGGGACAGAAAGAAGCAAGAATGAATTCTTTCTGATACCAAAAATTTCATCAAGGAAGTAAAGTGTTGGTCATATGCAGCACTCCTGTTGTTTTTAAAAACTTTCAGTTCAGGGTTGCATTGAAGAGTAATCTCAGGATGTCTGTAGTTCTCTAGCACTTGAAAATCTACATTATCTATGAACTGTTTCAAATGTATAACATCCTGTGTTGTTCAGTCTGTTTGGAATCTCCTGTTTAACCGAGATCCCTGCAGGTGGTACTCCACATCCCTGCACACCCTCAGCAACTTATTTAGGGACTCTGCCTGGGCCCAGGGCACCAACAATGCACATGCACAGATATGATCTGAGGAATTAAATTAACATATAAACTACATCTCTTACTTGTAGTATATTCTGAATTGCAGACCAATACAAGTTACCTGCAAACTGCACTGAGGTAAACTCCATTTCTTAAACACAAAATTGCAAGCAGTACAGCTGCAATCTCAGGGCTCTGCTGACTGCCTTGGTGGCACACATACCCACCAATTTTCTGGAAATTCTTTGATGAAAACAGAAATTATTAACAAAGAGAAAGAACACTGAGCTGATAGCCAAGCAAGAGCTGAAGTCTTTATGAAATACTCTACATTTTTGCTGTATTTAACCATGTCAGAACCAACCTTTAGATTATGTGCTCCAGCCTTTAATCTGGACAAGGAACAACTCCTACATGAAGTACTGACTCCTTTTTAGGACAGTTACCTCTTCATTTCAATGGCACAGTTAGTGTTGCCTTATCACAAGATAGAGCACATGCTTCACACACCTCAAAACTGCTGCTGACATTCTTTGAACACAGACACACGTAAAAAAACCCAACCAAAAACCCAACCACCCAACCACCCAACCAACCCACCCACTGACAGTGTACACATGACTATGCAGCACATGCTCCAGACTAAGGAAGGGACAAAGCATAGTTCTGAGGGAATTCACATCTGATAGCTTCAGAGTTATCATCCCATTCTATGCTGAACTCCCAGGTGAAATTCTTTAGCTTTGGAAGGACAAGCAGATTTGGATTTTGTTTACAGCAAGAACAAATGGCACATTAATTCTGAAGTGTCCCTTGGCCATCTAACAGCCACTTCATCTAGCTACGTGGTAATTAAACTTTTCCTTGTAGGCAAACCTCATTTATGCTTTCTTTACCACAGAAATAAAATATTCATAAACTAAACCCAAAATGCCTTCCAACACCATCCAGCTTGTAGAATAACTCTCTGTAAAGAACAAATCTAACACAGTAAAGTGGTCAGTAGCTTCCCAGCTTTAAAGGGCTAATAGCCATCCAGCTCTTTGTGATGCCATTAAAGCACTCTGATAAACTCCTTGTGGTAGGTGAAAGTTGGAATGTGATTTAATAATGAATCATTTATGAGCAAATCTTATTTTAACTGGAATATTTTACTTCATAATGCAAATCTTCCAACTGCACTGAAGACTAGAGCTACAAATTATAGCTACACATTTTAGAACAAATTAAGAAATATATTGTGTTCTTCAAACAATGATTTCTATTGAAGCAGTTGAGCACTATTTCCTGAATAGCAACAAGTTTCTACATCATACAGTTGATAGTTCATCATGAGCTGGCATAGTACAACCCACAATTTACAGAGAGCAGTCTTCCAATACAGGAGAACACAAACTGTACTGGGTGGACTGAGGAAGTATTTTAAAAGTAAAACAACTGTTCCACACATAGTCTCAATACTTTGCCTCCAGAAAGCTTTAATCAGGATTGCATTTTTGCATTCAATATATTCTTATGTCTTATCTCCTGTAAGGTTGTTAGCTTACCAGACCCTGAAGCTGTTTCACTACTAAAATATCTCACCAATGAGCACCCACAGCTTCCTATAATCAGTTCTCTTTAACCTAAGCATATTAAAGAATCAATATTAAGAGGGGTAAAGAAGTGTCATCCTGCAACATTGTCTCTGGTTGCAAGAGTCAGGTGAACTCAGTGTTTAGATCATGCTTGTTTCTAACATGAAAAACTGTTTACTAGCAGAAAGAAATGAGAAAGAACTATTAAAGAGTAAGAGAACATCTATCTATAAATTAAGGTCTTGGAGGGGGCAGTTCTCAATTACAGTACTACTCCAGTAAATCTGCATCATTTTAAATATAAACCCGATTTACAGGAACCCCCGACTTAATTGCTTCTTTCATAAATTCTGCACAAACTATACATCATAAGAAAACAGCAAAAAAGAGTTTGCATAACACATTAAAATGGAATGTTATGTTGTCATGCCTCACCTGCTAAAGGTAAAGACTCCCACCACTTACTAGAGCCAGAGTCATCATCTATTTTACAGGCAGATTAAATTCCTGAGAGCACATGAAAAACATGAATGCATGAAGTTATGCAGTTTCTAATCCTCTGTTAGACAAAATTTTGCTGAACATTAGGAAGGGGGCACAGAGTTTCTTTCTGTGTCTTTAGAATCTAAAGACCAATTTCCCTTGATATAATTTCTGTAGCAAATTACATGTCAAAAAAGTTAACCAATATATGAAGAGTATTTCTTTCTTATTCTTGCAGTGTGAAAATTAGGTGTAAGTTAAACTGAACCCAAGCACAGGAGAAAAGAAAA
This sequence comes from Pseudopodoces humilis, assembly GCF_049639895.1. Classification (NCBI taxonomy): domain Eukaryota; kingdom Metazoa; phylum Chordata; class Aves; order Passeriformes; family Paridae; genus Pseudopodoces; species Pseudopodoces humilis. The sequence goes on along the minus strand of NC_142213.1, from coordinate 11,491,362 downwards.
AAAACCTGACAAACAGAAGAGCAATGACAAAGGTATTCTGAAGGACAGGTACTAAAGAAACACTAGAGCTGCTTCTGTGACATAGACCAGAGAGATCACTGTGACAGAATATACTAAAGCTACAGTCAGTGATTAAACCACAGTTTTGAGGTCAGGCCTCAGAGCTGAGGAATATTTACCCATCTGCAGTTCAAACACAGCGGGAATGCTTATGCTAAGAAACACTTTTCTGTTTTTCTCTACATACCTGCTTGTCTTTCAGTGAAACAAAAGTACCTCAAAAGCCCTGATCCTAAATAAGCTAAGGGATGCAGGTTTTACTTGTGTTGCCATTCAAACAAATCAACTGATTTGACCCCCCTCCCACCTCAAAATTATCTTTTCCTCTACAGTAACCAGAAGAAAACAGGCTTGACCCTTGGAAAGCATAAATTGATACATTTTTCAATCTCCAATAACCTTCAAAATCAACTTTATTCCATCAGTACTCCTTTATAAGGGAGTGGTTTTTTTTTTGAATACTTATCCATCCGCCTATTGAGTTTTGTAAGCACCAACACCAACACCACAGTAATGAAGCCCCTGGTTACACTTCACATTCTCTAAAAGTCTGAGACTCTCCCCTATTTTTAATAGTGCAGAGAAATAACAAAGCTTCATTTGGCTAAGGCATCAAGGAGTTGATAACTCGTAAGATCCAGTCCATTTCTGCACCATGCCCTTCAGACCACTTCAGCTGGGATGTCAAACTCTGGCTTGCTATTTGACAATCAAATTTATCATAAATCTACAGCACTTAGAGCTGTAATGAATCCCATTTTAAAGTAATGTTAAAAAACCAGAATGAAAATGAAAGCATTTTAGACAGTTTAGAAAATTAACAAGGCCTTACTATTGCTTGCCAATTCCAGAAGCAAACCTGATGTCTTCTTTTGGTTAGAGTATGAGACATGACGACGTCATGTGTTCTGACTTGAGTGGTGTTAAAGGCTAAGGCTCTCAGTGTAACCTAAATAAATGGAATACTGCTTTGAAATGCTGTAAGGTTTTCAAGTGCAACAGAGATGTAAGAGACTTCTTCAAGGATAACGCAATCTTTTGAAAAAAGAGGCAAAACTAGAGTAAAAGTAAAAATATTATATATTATATAAATTTTCCATAACTAACAAACATAAATTTCTTCACTAGTTCACATGCATATTTTATAAAAAATCAAAAGCACTTATAAAGTTTCCTAAAACTATTATACAATCCAATTAATTTTACTCAAAAATATATGAACTAGTCATGATAACTAATATTATTTAAGCACCTGAGTTTAAAGTTGACATTTAGACAGCTCTATTTCACATGTATAATTCATATATGCAGGCTAAGAAAAAGTGTTGCTATTCAGCAGAAGCATGACTTCATTTAGCCTTAAATAAGTGCTCCATTTAAACCCAATGTTTATATGTGACAGAATTGAAAAGCATATTTTTGAAGAAAAACAGGAATTGAATTTGCAGACAAGGCACTACCCAATCCTGGTCTTCCAGAGCTGCTGACCTAATACTCCACCTGAATTAATGAGGACCATGCCTATGTAAATCAAGCCTGTATTGTCCTCTCTGGTACAATTCAGTAATTTCAGTTTCAAGGAGCAAAACCAACAAGTGAACATTCCTAACAGGCAGACCTTGAACACTTTCCTGGAAATGTGAACTTACTGTGATCCTTGAATGGGAATTAAGTTGCTAAGAGATATCTGTTACACATTGCTTTCACCCTTTAGTTTATTTGAATAAAACCACATTTTATGTCCACTGTTTCTAGTCAGTTTTATTTCTTGCCAGTAGACCTCTTAACTGAAATTATGCTCCCAATTACAACCTTTAAAATCAACAGCATTCAGGCTAATATAGCTGTACAAAGCTCCCTCACTAAATCTGATGAAAAATTTATATGGATGAAGGGAGGAAGAGACAAAAAAAACATTCTGGGAAATATCTTAAAAGGGTAGATTTTACCATAAGCTATCTAAAAGCATGAAATTTAGAATAGCTCTAGTTAATTTCAAGATTAAATCAGAGGAAGATTTTCTCTCAACCTACTTTTCAAGACATCAGAAAATATCTATAAAGCATTTGTCATCTTTCAATTCTTTGTAGGCAACTGTAATAGAGATTATTTAATATGTTGTCTCTCACACAAAAATAATCATACAATTCAACTCAGTTGCTTTGCATGGACTTCTGTAAAATATTTTAAGGTACTCAGAAATATAATTCTTTCAGCTCTCCGTCATCATATACTTGCATTTGCAATGTTCCTTCCCCTACCTTGTCTTACAGGGTCACAGTGTCCAGTAGCCAAGCTCAGCACACTCATCTCTAATTCTCTGTGTAGGCAAACAACAAAGAAGGTTTTTAGGATTGGACAGATTTTATTTTTTTTAGTGGTTTTCTTATACAAGATACTGACTGGCATTGGACCAACCCAATCATCTTTTGTTTCTCAGTATTTTTTTTCATTACTTAAGCTATAGTCTTTAGCTTCTTTTTAAGCAATTCCACAGTACAGAATTTTATTTTGTATGACTGCAAGAATTCACAGAACGTATAGAGAAACATCAATTTATCTCTAAGGGAATAACTGCTTTAAAAAGCTTTTTTAAAAATAAGCCATATGATTTTTAGCAGCAAAAAGATCTTAAACACACTCCGTAGGACTGTACAGATTTGGGGCAGGATGGGGGGAGAGTTAATGCTCAAATGCTGTAGTGCACTCTACACGCAAACAGTAATAAAAATCTATCACTTAATCATTTACATGTTGTGTAAAACAGCAGTCTCCTTTTAGTTAAGAGCTGCTTTATGTCGTTTTCATCGATACAAATGTTGCCCAAGTGATTGTGTGGGAGAATACAAGAACAGACTGTAATAAAATTAAAAATAACTTTCCAAGGAAATAGTATTTGGAAGGATTAATTACAGAAGTTCAAACAGGAGGCCATATGCTTTCCTCTCGCTTTACTATTGAACATACAGTATGCCTGTAATAAAACAGGAAGGGGAAAAAGCTGGTCAAAGCAAACTGTTTCAAACACCAGGTAATGATTCAAGATACCTTTACAATTTTGTGTGCCTGAATATATTTTATCTATTCATTTGACTTCTATGCTAAATTTTTTATCAGCTGTGTTCATTTGTGGTATAAAATAGTTAGCCCTTTGCCAGTACTCCCATATAGCAGGTATTTCCTGAGTGCTAAATACACGAGAAAAGTTGGTAGTGTGGGTATATTCCCTCCTTACATCAAATCCTCTACTCCAAATGCAAGATTTACTCACAAGAACACAGAGACTGTCAAAGATCACAGCTTCAACCTGTGCAAGCAAAAGAACTTTGCTAACGTTTACAAGAATTGGGTGCTTTTATATGCTTTCCATTTAAGTAGTGCATAGCAAAGAAAGTCACTGTGACTTGACAAAACTTCACTAAAAGTTCACACTAATGTGCTAAAATAAAAAAAAAAAAATATATGTTCAAGTGTTTTTTTGATTTGGGGTCCAAAGGCTTAATTTCAGAAAATGGGTTATTTTATTTTACCATTTACATGAGAAAGTCTTCCCTTAACTTAATCAGTTTAATATTTTCAAAACTATAACATTGATTTTGTAAACAACTTGATGGAAGATAAATAAAACTTTCTAGTAGGAAAAGAAGAGCAGAGGTACAAAAATAATCAGAGATATTTTTATCCCAACTAAGTGGTACACAAGGTGACTGAGAAGTCAAAATTATTCAGAGAGCCAGTATTATGGGTGCTGCCTTTTTATTCAACTAAATCTATAGTGTTTTTAAAGTGCTAAGTTACCTGCATGTTTCCAATTAGTTCCTTAAAAAAGTAGATAAACACATGAAAATTCTGCTTAAGTGTATGATGTAAGTTAATACTATTAGAGATCACAGTAGTGTATGGCCCAAGAATACAATAATGGAAGAACAGCCTGGTTTTCATTCTCATTTCATGACCTCCATGAGAAAAAAACAAACAAACAAAACAAACAATCAAAAAAACCCAAACAACAACAACAACACCAAAGCAAAACAAACCCACCAAAACTAAAACCCAAATCCTCCTTTTTTCATTTCCACAAATTAGTGGAGAGAAGTTGCATTAAACCTCCAGAACCCATTTAGGGAAAGCGTCTGAAATGCCTTGTGCTCATGAAGAAATCCTAGTGTCCTTAGAAAATAATTTATTAAGAAATGTCAAACTGTTCTAGACAAAAAACCCCAAATATATTATTCAAAAATTTGATTTGAATATATAATATATATGAAAACAACCTATAGAATTATTAACAGTTATTAGATGACAGAAAAAACTGGAATTACTTTCCTTGTTCTCTTCATTTCAGTCTTCTTGAAACTCTATTTTATGTAATAACATAATGATGCACTGAAAGTTTTTTACAAATGTAAATCCATCACACCTGAAGTGAAAAATCCACAAAGAATAAAGCTGTTTTCTATACTGTTTAAACATAATGCACTACTCTGTCTAAATCATAAGGGAATAAGGCACTTAAAATAGGGTGTCCCATTTCGAGGTAATAAATAGCAGATTGATTCAACCTCCCAGTTGATCCTGCAGTTTACTTACATACAAGATGGAAAATAAAGTACTAAAGCCATTGTGATTTACTTCTCAGAAATGAGACACTCTATATTAGTGTAAATGAATGCAAAAGTCCTGCATTGACAATTTATTACGTTCTTAGGCCAAGCCCTGATTAGATCAAATTGCAGTTTTTCTGAGCATACAGAGTGCACCTCACTGCAGATTCCAGTCACCACAATCAGCCATATATAAAAAAATCAATCCCAAACAAAACCAAAATGACCCCACTCCAAAACTCTAAGCCAAGTTTCTCCAGTCCATTCTTTTTCAAAGCATGTTTGTCTCCCCATTTATCAATATTTAAAGAAAGGGGTTCTATCCCAAGAGAAAACAAATTACTTAATGAGCTAGCATATACAACAGTATTTTAATGGTTTTTAGTAATAATCTAAAGTAGCTATCCAGTAGCTATCTATCATTTTGTGGTTTTTCTTATCTTGTAATAATACACTTTCCTGTGATTTTGCCAAAAAATATTCATAGCAATACCATCAAGCAATACCATCAAGCAATACTTTCAGCAATAAAATGTATTTATCCTCAAAAGGTATCCCAGGATTAACAGGAAACAGTCACTTGTTTCTCGTTTGTGTAAACTAATGCTATTCAAATGTTTCAAAGAATCCTGCTCTGTTTATTCAAGCAGGCACATTGATATTACTTGCTGTTCTCACAATAGCTCAAACAATGAAATGGATGTCCATTTTTAAATGAAAGGAGATTTTAAAATAGCAACATTCCTTATAGTCCTATGTGAAAACCAGGGGAAAAACTAAAGTACAGAGGACTGCAGGTGTCTGTGCACTTGGGCTACATGAGCTCAACATCAAGGGCTTCAAGGCAACAGAAATTCATGGCTTTTGGATCAGACTCTGTTCAGGAAGACAAAAACTGCATTTGAATTTAAAGGCATCTTCTCCAATAAACTGTCTAATAAAGAGAGCATCAAAAACATTTCAGAATTCCCACCACTATGGCAATCTCTTATTCACGAGACCTGAACAGGCTTCTCATTTCACACCACAGGAACCACTTCCCTCAGCCACTTTTCCTTTTAGGATATTTTGGAGAAAAATATGATTATTTCACTTTTTACCACCCAGTGGCTTAAAATAGCAGATTTTGTACTAGAAAGATGTTTGTTTATATAAATATATTTGTATATATGACTTTAAATAGTAGGAAGAATTAGGTTTTTTCAGGTGATCTATATGATATTTTCTGTCCAAAGGCATGCAAACAGATGCTTAAACAGCATCTCCCTTACAAAGACTTTTTATATTCAAAATTACACAAAATCCACCTTCCAAGGATGTTTGTTAAATGAAGTGCTTCTGCAAACAAAAAAACCCTGAGTGTCTGGATGAAAAATGGTCATGTACATTTTCAAGAAAATGCAATGCTGCTGTAGAATCAGCAACATTTCAGTACTGATCTAGTTAAAAAAGTGGATTTCTATAACTGTCTACACCCTTTTTGCAAAATGTCTGATGTCTGCCAGTGTACAACCACACATAAAAGGCCCTTGTCTTCAAAATCCAAACTGGAAGAATCTTTTATAAAATGAAGGACCTTGAACAAGTAGTAGGGAGTAATTCAGTACTTTAATCTACTAAATATTTTAAAGGTTTGTCATCTGAACTTCAATGACTATCTTTTTACCAGGTGCATAATAGCTTTAACACTGTAAAAGAAGGAACTATACATATCTCTTATGCCATAAAACACTAATCAGTGTAAACTTCAAAGCTTTTACTTGAGAGTGTAAACTTCCAAGAAAGATTAGATAACTACTGAGCAGGTGCAATCCAGGAACAAAAATAGAAGGAAACATAATAAAGGAAGCCAGTCAAAACTGTTACTAAATAAAAATTCCCTTCTTATTAGAGGAATGACCATAGCAAAAAAGAAATTTAGATGAAATTACCATCTATTTTAAGGCCAGCCAAGCATTTTGCAGATATTTCCTGAAAATGAGATTCACCATCTGCACAGATACTGATTGATATTCTCTTCTCTTGCAGACAAGCTCAACATAGTCTATAAAAAAATTAAAACAATGATATGCACATTAAAGAACACAACACATGGTCTTAAATTGCAGTATATTTAACAATATTTTTAAAAATAATTACTATTTTGTATAAAGCAGTCAACAATTGAACTAACTCCAGTGCTGCAACGTTCACTGAAGCCAAAAGTTTCATAACCTCCTCCCACACATTCAAGTAATAGTCACAAACTGAAGCACACACAGGCACCCTGGTCAATTACAGAACTAGCTTAATGGGATTAAACTCCCACTTAAGTATTTCAAATAAGTACTGTTCACTTTTTACTTTCCATTTTGAGCCAGAACTAACCACAAAGAGACAAACCTAATATATATATACATGGAAAATGTTGTTTTTGACTCATGACAATGCATTTTACTGCCACACATCCAAACTCCTAGGAATTTGGAGGAATAGAAAAGCTTTGTATTTCATTTTATAGTTTTCAAACAAAATGTTTGATTGTTCTCACATGTGGAGAACATGGTCAAATGGTAATAAAGTGAGAGCTAAGTATGAAGAAATAAAAGCATGAGCCCACTGCCAGAATTCTCACCAAGATCTATGGAGTTAACCAGTATTAGAAGAGGGCTGCTGACAAAAAGCTATCTATAATTATGACTTCTTTTTTTCAAGTGGACATCCTAATTTTTCTGTTTTCCTGAAATACCACATTCCTTTCCATCACATGTAAGCCCGTTTTTGCATGTTTGGTTTGCAGTTTCTTGCACTTTCCTTTCTCCTTCAGAACCTCAGAAAGTTTGGCTCTGTCATACCAATTAGATATTTTTGTCACCCAATTCTATATTACAAAAATATTAGGTATTTATAATGGAGCATCTCTTTTTCTTTCAGAATAAATGGCCTGTTTTCCTGAGGAATGGAGTTGTTCTACCCTCATTACTCCCATTAACCTGTGAATTTAAATCAGCTAACATAAAAACAAAAGTTGTAGAAGCAGCTTGATCACTAGAATGCTTTCAATTATTTATCTAAAACAAAAGTACAGAGACTTTAGATAAAAACTGAGGAAGCCAACATCTATGTAATCCATTAAACTGTACAGTTAATTCTGTACAAAAAGTGGTTTTTTTGTAGAGAGCACAGCAGAAATTATATTTACTGGCTAGGAGATAGATTTTAGCTAATTTTGATCTGTGCAAAGAAAACAACCAGCATCCATAATACCATCACATTCAAATAAAGATTTCCTTAGGTACGGTCTGAAATATTCCATGTCATTAATTGCTCAGTGCAGCACACTCCAACTGCTTTTACAGTATAAGGCTCTGAAAAAAGCTGCTATTAAGTCAGCCAGTGATGGGATCCTACAACAAAAAAATCACATGTAAAATCCTGGGCATGCTCCCATTCACTGGAGAATTTATAGTGGTTAGTAGGCAGTAACCTTGCTCAAGTAGCTCTTCTCTGGGTGCATATAAACTAATTTAATACATTCACATCAACATCCTACATACCATCCTTATCACACTGCTGCCACTTCATCTTTTCTATTGGAATACTGTCACATTTCACTCCCAGAGTGTTCTTAGCATTAAACAGGAGAGAATCTGAACCATTATAAAATAAAAGTGCCTGATCTTTCAGTTAAAAAATGTTGAAGTACATGTGCAAGAACTTAGTGGGAACAATAGATATTTTCTGTATTTTGCTCAGATAAAGCTATTATCCCCATCTTTGCTTATTAAATCCACTAACAGCATAGCATCTGTAAACAGATAATCTGGGGTTGTCTACTCATAATATACCTGTCTAAAATTTTAGATAAAACAGATACATATCTAACTGGAAAACTATCCAGTAAAAACTTTTCAAAATATGCCATCTCAGTTTAGCCCAAAAATCTTAGAATGTTCTTTTCATTTTTATTCTCAAAAGGACATGAAGTATAACATAGCAAAGAAAATTACATTATGTATCTAGCCAACATACCTGCTATGCAACAAACACCTGTATTACATCTGACCTTCCAAGTAAACTGAAAATCAAAGAAACTTTTATTCCCTTTAAAATATCGAAGTAGGGATTTTTTGTCTATTTCACTATGTTTTTTAGCTACCATTGTAACTTTTACACATAGACCTTGTTCATTTGGAAGTGAGTTGCCAGTAAAGCATGCAATTATATACTCAAGGTATACATGCAACCTGGAGCAGGAATGTCATCTGCACAGGAGGAAATAAGGGGAAAAAGAGTCTCCAGTATGGGGTTTTCCAGAGAAAGCCTTTCTTGAGCCACTGTGAGTGGCTCCAGCAGGACCTTCTCTGCCAAGGGAAGGCAGGGGAGCTGCCCACACTCTCAACTGGAAGTGGTAAGAATGCAAAAAAATGGGCGTTATTCCAAAATCTGAGCACGCAGCTGCCATTTCAGATTGGTGCCAGTCACTAATGGGCACAAAGGCATGGGATGTACCAGGGAAATTGGCAAAGATTCCAGGGCAAGAGGGTTGTTCCAGTAGAAGAAATCCCTCTAGTTCAATGAGACCAAGCACAGGCTCACAGGTACTGTACAGATATCTATCATTCATTTTCCTGATTGTGGACAAAGAAACCTGCAGGATTACAATCAAGTCACTTTAATTCAGAAATGTTGTTAATTCCAAATTATATCACAGTATACTTTTGTTTATATTTCTGGTAGCTACAAATAAGAAAGGGAATTGTATTGCAGACAGTACTTGGTACTCCTCTTCCCTGGGGCCACCAGACAGATGAAACAATAGTTCTCACTTTCAAAACGCCAGCAAATCCAACCACAGATACTGTGTAAAGCAACAGGCAGAATGCAAATTGAGCAAGTAAGGACACAATACAAAAGACAACTTTGCATTAAGGTGGCAACCTATCTAAATTACAAATGTAGGAAACCCTCATTTCTGCATTAAAATAATAAGTGATATAATAATCACTTTGTCTCCTTCTTTCTAAAGGAATAAGCCATTACCATGCTGTCTATAAAACTGTCACTTGGTGATGCTGCGTAGCTGCTGCTACTGAATAGCAAAACTCATCCAACTTTCATTTATTTTGAGTTGTGAAAAAAAGAAATTAATGAACTCTGAATAATTAAGACATTTATAATACAAAACTAATGTGTCTATATATGGCCTAAGATTTTTATCTGATATGGCTAAAATGACATACAAATAACCTATGATTTTTAAGCATGGGGTCCTTAATTTCTGTTCATAGGCAGATGTAATTTGCTTCTTTATATCAAATATTTAATATTTATGAATTATTTTACTAGTCAGCTACTCTAATTTGGCAGTGTAAAACAAAATTAAAAAACTGAAATACCTAAACTAAAAAACTTTATTTAATATACTACTTAGAAAATAAACCCAGTGATTTTTTTTTTTCCTGTGGAATAGATAAACAAAAGAAAATCAAATAAAATTCATTGAGACAGAAAGTGATGCATGAGGCTATTAACTTCTGAGACATGTCAATAAAAAGAGTAAAGCAAGGTACTTTGAGTCTAGTTCTCCATTTGAACAGCTAGCTTAACTAGGTAAGAAAAACTGCTTATTTGCAAGGCAGAAGCTTGAGAATATAAGAATATGTGCATTAACTAGATATTTTTATTAAAGCAGAACGTGTATATATATAAAAATCAGAAAATAATCTCAAATAGAAAGTATGACTTAAAACCACTTTTATGTGAAAGTTTCTAATTTCAAGCAAGTATCTGCAAGTAACAAATATGGTTTTATTAAACAACATATAGACAGCGGTTCCAACAAAAGACACTTGAAAAATGAATCACAAACCCCACTTGTAAATTGACTCATATTTCCACATACCTACCAACTCTAAATCTTTGTTCAGCAGATAATCAGAGACTAGTTTGGATCAAGAGCTCTCCTGCAGTAGAAGGGCCTACAGGTATAAAAGAAACATGTTGCTGAAACAAAACTATAACTAAAACACAGCATCTCAATGCAATAAAGATCCACAAGTAGTTGTTGCAGACTATTGTTGTTAACAGAGCTACTCTTTCATAGGTCAGCATGCAAATATTCTGTAGGTTTTCATCTATATTTCACCTTACTAATTAACATGAAATTTCCCTTAATAACAGTTATTAGCTGATAGCCAAAAGGCTTGCCCTTCCTATGAGCTGACCAGGTCACACAAAGAAGGGGAAGGTGAGTAGCCATATTAAAATGCTTTCTCTTTCCCCAAATCCCTCAGGGAAGGTCCTTACCACTGTGCCAATAAATTTCTTATGGCTGCCTCCATCATAAATACTCTGATTAAAATGTAAATTCAACCAACCTATCAGCTTCCCATTAAGAGGACTCTTTAAAAACACCATTAATCAGCTGAGAGATATGTAGTGAAATACCACTTATCAATTCTAACTGCTTATGACAGTTAACAAAGCTTTATATTTGCCCCAAACATGTGCTGATCTATCAATTATGCCAGGGTTCACTCTCACGCTAATTGTACATTTTCTTCTCTAATGCATTTTTGCTGTTATCTCATAGGCTAATGAAAGCTGGGAAATCAATACATATAAATTATACATGCAAAGAAGGACTGCTGTGAACATAAAGTTTCTAATTAATTGCACTTGATTAATTTATATCCTTTAATTATCTTGCTAAGCCACAAACAACATAAATATCCTTGCAATCTGGTTATTGCTATGTCAGTCATAAAAAAAAGCAGACACAGTAAATCTATGAAATCTAGCAAACTCCATTGCCAAAAAACAGGGTATGGCATAACACATAAATATAACTGGACTTACTCAAGACACCTATGAATAATTTTACTGTGATAAATTACCACTAAATATGTTGTATAGTTATTTGATTAAGGTTATAATGAGAACTTTACATGTAGAATAGAGGGTAAGCAAAATGCAGGCTTATCATGCAGGCTTATGGAGGTTCTTATTTGTACTTATAAAACAAATCTGCAATAGACATGTAAGTGATATTGATATCTGATTGGTTAGGGCCAGGGATCAAATTATCAATATTCTAAATTAAGGCACTACTGCTTTTCTTCACTTAAGATTACATGGCAATTTGTTTGCAGACTTATCTGAAAGCCAGAAATGCACACAATCAGAACCTAATAATGATATACCAAACTCTAAGCAGAGTTAAATAAGAGCTACCATACTGTCTTTTGTAAGAGGCAATTGGCCAAATATAAATTCTTCCATTATGAGAGTAGCTGTAACTGTAGATACTTCTTTTTCTTTTCAAATTGTGTCCACTTTGGTAAACCAACCATATGTCACTGTTCTGAAATCTAATCCTATCAATCCGCCAGACTTGGTCTTTGTCCTACACAACAGCATATTACTGAATATCTGTATCTACAACTTTCATAAATGTGTAAAAAGAAACTGTATCTGTCTACGGGGAGACTCAGACAGAGACCATCTGTCAGTGACTAAAGCTATTCTTTAAAAAAGAAAACATTCATCTGGGATTTGCCCTTTACAGAGTAAACCCACTTAACCTCCCAATAAGATTAACTGTTATTTGTTTCCATTAAACAAAAATGACCATGCTAATATGCATTTAATAGCACGAACAATGAGAGAAACATGAACTTTAACAATTTTTTAATTCATTAAAATCATGAAATATGTTATTTAACGCCACCTATTTTATTATTCATAAATAACTTTTCTTTTGCATTACAAACCTTCTTCTCTGAAGTTAAGACTAAAAATATATTAAAAAAAAATAAAAAATTAGGGAAAATATTGAAACTAAGACATCAGGCTCTTAAGTCTGCCACATATTATAGGTAACAATGACTATATAAATTAAGTCTGAATAATATGTATACCCAATACCTTTGGAGCACTGATGATTTTCACCTGTGCCCTCAACATCTAGGCATTTACAAAGAAAGGTATTTAACTAGATTGATTATACGAGCCTGTCTGAGTGGAGTTAGTGCAATGGAGACTGTACCCTGTGCTTCCCTTTGCAGCAGCACAAATCACTGAACCAGCCTGAAGCTATACAGAAAAATACCTTAATGTCTCTTCTTGGGCTGACAAAACACAGTGGTACTGTCATGTGAGACTCCCTCGTCTATTGGAGAAAAACACAATAGGAGCAACCTTTAAATGTAGGCAACCCCTTCACTCCCTATATTGTTTTGTGCTTCTGTCGTCAGACCAAGTTAGTGAGATGTACTAGAATATTAAACAGTACCCTAAAACATGAAATGCTGAAGTGCAAAATCCCTCATAAAATTAATTCCTGGGTCCCTACCTTCATGTTTTGGTCAAAACTCTACCTCTAAAGTAACCTAGATAAGAAGCCCAAAAAGGGTTCTCATCCCTGCAGGAGAAGCTTGAGGAGAGCTCAATAAAGTCTGTATTACTGTAGGCATAATTCAAATCTTACTGGAGCCAGTGGGAATTTATTCACCAGGTTCTGTTAGCTTTGCATCCAGCTTCCTTCATTAATGGTAGAGGCACTATGTAATCAATAAACATTAAGACAAAGCAATCATACAATCATTTTCTCAGTGAGAAACTGGCTTATGCTATAAATAAGAATAAATAAATTGATGAGGAGAATCATTATTACAATTCAGCACAGCTAAAGAAATTGTTCCTAAAAGAGAGAATCCAGAAAATTTCCTCCCTCTCAAAGTGTAAAGAATCAGAAGCAGAATGCTTTGGGCATGCAAGTCTCTACTTATTCTAAGAATCAACTGATTCTTTATTCAAATATATTGTATCTAATGATCCAACATCAGGGAAAAAAAAGCTCTTACAGTATACAGAGTTATACAGAAGCAGATATTTTAAACTCAGATTTAGTAGATACCAAATCTAGATGAAGATGCATCATCAGTCATTTCAAATCTGCTAAAATCTCCTTGTATTGGATGGGTGGTGAGACCACAACTTTTCAAATAATGGAATCAATGCTTTGATGTCATTTGTGTTGGCTTCTGATCGTCCCCAGTGAGGGAGCAGCTTCAGACTGGCAGTGCCCAGTGCTTGTGTGCTGTCTGTGAAGCTACAGCTGGACAATGAACTTGGTGTTTTCATTACTTTGCAGAAAAAACGGTGAAGAGTGAAATTGAGAAAGGCGTGAATTAACAAGGATCATGTTTAGCTAGCGATAAAGTTGTGACATAAGACTTGCCACGTGCCAGACACTTCCAGCACGGAACACTCAGCAGTCACTGAGAAGGAACTGGAGGCAGCAGGAAAAGCCTTTATCAATCCAAACCCCATCAGTTCATCGAAGGAAAAGCTTCGAAGGATGTAACTTCCACTAGAGTTCACTGGATTTGACACTTGAGATATAAAGCACCTAGATAGAAGCAGAGTACTGAGGTTTGACTGCAATTACCTTATCTTTCCTATTTTTAGTGACAGAACCAGATTATTTTAAGTGCATTTTATAGAAAACCCTTCTTTACTGAAATACAAAGACTGTAATAAAGACAATACAATGTTTTGAAACTGTTTTAAATCCTTCACTCAGCTTTGCTTCTACAGATTTAACATGTAGGGGTTCTAATCTTACTGCTACTAATTAGAGCTTTAGTGTAATTGTGCCAACAGGGTGCTTGGCATAATAATTACTATTGAGAGATTCTGGTGGAGCAGTAACATGCCCACATAATACAGATATGTCTAATATTATACAGCAGTCACCTTTGTATGTTGACTCTTAAGTTGGATTTTAACCAAGTAAGGGGTTATTTAAAGGCTTTATTATAAAGCTTAAAAGGCATATACATATGTATGATTTAGGTATTCATTTTTCCCCCTCGATTATTTGAATATTAAGAAGAAAACTAGAAGGCACATTTTATTTCACATCCTTCATATTTCAGTCTGGTTTGGCATGGGAAAATGAACAAAAATGCTTATGTTGGCAGATCATACTTCTAATGTAATGTTAGACTTTCTTAGGAGAATGTCCTCAGCTGCAAAGTTTACCATAATATACAATAAACGGAACTAAAAACAGAGGATGAGTAAGACTTAAAAATGTGCATTTAGAAAATGCCTGTGCTGCATTCCATTACAGTCCTACTGGTTTTGAAACAAATCTTTATGTAGCTACTTGAATAAATCTATTCAGTGAAATACACAAGACAAACTTAAGGGACAGTGCAGGAACACTAACAAAGATATAGGAGAGCATTTTTGATCACTTAGTAACATTTACTATCTTGCTGTCTAACAAGTTTCAGATAATGGAACTTTGTTAAAGATGCAAATCTATAGTGAAAGAACACTTACCAGCATTGAGATGGTTTGTTTGGTTTGTGGTTTTTTAACCTTTAGAAATATCAGCTGAGGCCATACAATCATTAATAAAATAAAATCTTAATTACGGATATGACTACAGATATAAGAACTTCAAGGACTTCAGGAACAATTCAAACATGTGAACCCTGCACAATATAATAAGCTAAAAAGTAATAAGCATTTTCTGATTAACTGAAATATCTTCTTTAGAATAGAAGAAAAAAGTGAACTCTTTAAAATAAGAAAACATACAGAATGGAGCCTGAACCAGAGCTTCAACCAGAAAAGACAGGCTTGTTTTTACTGCCCCTTAGTGCTTCTCTTTTAAAGTGACAGGAAACCAATTTCTGATTACAAATCAATAGGTTAGCACACTATCATCAGAGAGTAAATTCAGTTGTTGATATTAGATCATAGAAGAGGGTATCAGAAAAGAGCAGCTGTTGCCATTTTGATGCATTCAAAACCCAGTAAACAGTATTGCTTTTCTGCGACTGTTTTTCTCAAGGAACAAATCTTACAGGAGAAGTCACATGTGCCTTATTTGTCATTTGTGGGTCACCATCAGGAAAAACAACTGTGACAAATGTACTATGCACATAAAGTGCATAAGTTGAAGTCTCAAAACTAAAAACGACTGAAATGTGCCGTATTAATTAATATAATGGAAACAAAAAGTATGTATGCGCCTGTCACACAAAATACCTTTTGATGAAGTCTCTTTTTTCCTTAAGCTTTTAAGATAATCTTAGAGAAATCATCAAACTATAAAAAGAAATCAATAAAACAGAAAAGGTTCCCATCACCCCTAAAAAAATCCATAACTTTTGCATTTTAATAGAGACACTACAAGACTATACCAGTCATTTTCTTTCTGATGTGTTCCTTTGATTTCACTCTTATCTCACAGGACTCTTGACTTTCCTGAGAAAGGGATTATTGAATTGTATGTCTCCCTCAGATGCTCTTGATCATTCAAGTAGTCTGTACTTAAGAACGTTACAGAGTCTGCTCAGCTGCTGGCTCCTTGGGAACTCATCAGGGACTGTCATCTTAATATTAATTGGGTTTTGTGCAGGAATCCAAGTCCCACAATGAGAGGGTTTCAAGAGAGAAGATTATGCCCAAAGCCAGATATAAAGACAAACATATTTAGCACAACAATTATGATAATTGCAGAAACACTCTGAGAAATAAGTAAATCTGATTAAGGGCACTTCTACATGATCAAATATTAATCTGATGTCTTCACTCTAACCTGGTTTGAACATAAGAGGCTTCTTATGGTTTTATGTATTAACAGATTTGTAGAAGCTGAACTCATAGTACCTAATAATATGGTACATCCAAGTCAATACAGTAAAAGGATCTTTACGGAATGTAATCCACTTAAATTAAAAATAGACACAGATTGAATCATAAAGCTTAAATTAAAATTGACATAGAGTCAATCAATAAAACATTTTATATAAAGTCTTGTATTAACTACTGTAATGCTTTTCAGTCTCATAGCACAATAACCTGTGCATATTTATTTTTATTGAATAAAGACTGCATCACTTCAGAACAAAGTTATCATAAATACCACTTGGACAAAGACTTAAAAGTTTCCAGACTGACATAACATCCAGCAAATTAAAGGCACTTATATTTATAAATGTGAAATTTATGTATCTTTAAAATATGTGGATTACTCGTAGAGATTTGAAGTATAGTTAAGTAATTTCATCTTTAAAATCCCTCTGATTTATAAGAACTGTAGGCAAAACTGTATTTTTATGATGAGTAATAACACAGTGGCAGAAAAATAAGTTTTTTTGGCACTGATTTCTCTATGTATACATGCATGCACATACTTGCATACAAATATATATAAATACAGACCATTGAATTAAAATTCCATACAGAATCATGTTTAATATTCTGTAGTCATTATATTTAATACTACCATGACAAGTGTTTTCAGTTTGCTATGCACAGACCATTTTGAATACATCTGAAATTAATATACACAATATGCATTTGTTAATATAAATTTGCAGAGGTAGAAGTAATGCCTGAGAGCATCCACACTATATTTGCATAATCATTTGACTCAGATGAAAGCTTCCATGTCTAGCTAAGTTTTCAAAATTGAACATAAAGCATCTGAGAGCAATCACAGTAATATATTCAGGGATATAAAAGAGAAGGAAAAAAAAGGAATATGTATCAAAAATTGTAATACAAAAATGAATTATGTCAACATAGGACAGAAACACACAAACATAGATGCCTATCTATCCATCTTTATTTGTAAGTATTAACCACATACAGGCCTTATGTGAAAGGTAAATCTTGCCAGCATGGCTTACCTCCCATAGTAATTAGGCTTGTGTTTCTGCTTTATTAACTCTGATACAACAGTGTCCTGCCCTCTGTCACCAAGGGTACTAATAGATGATAATCACGTAGATTTGGAAACCATACAAATTAAATGATGAAGTGAGATGAAGTGTAGTAATGCAACGAGTTCAAGGACAAGAAATTTAGTCATTTCAATATTCATTTTCAGGACATTAAATAGAAATACCTGAAAAAACTAGACTGCACACTATCACAAAATTAATAATGTACTTTTACAAGCAAATGATACATATTCCTGAAATTTTAATGTTTCAAAGATATACTAAAAAGTTTGCCTTGTGTAAGGAAAAAATGGTTTACTTTCCCCTAAAAGAAACATTAGAAATATATCTCTTATTTACAAATGTAATGGAATCTTTACAAGATCTAACACTCCCTATGGACAATTTTAATTTTGTGGGGGGACTAAGTGTATTTTCACAACCCAGTGATAACAGGCCCATATTGGTATGCTGAAAATACATTTTGATCTGGATTACTACATTTTGATCTATATTACTAAAATCTTGAACACATGATACTGATTCTGAACTCCTAACTACAGTTTTTCACGCATTAATTCCAGAGCAATAATACTGCAAACCTACTGTTAACTTTTTAAAATCATTAATTATACAGAAATGATACAAAAATATAGCTGACAAAAGTAATTTAGCTACAAATAGTTGTCAGCATTTCTTTTAGAAACTGTTAAAACTTGTGATAAATATCACAATTTTAGGTAATTTCAAAGAGGCTTCAAATTCTGAAATGTCTGTTTAGATAATAGATTTTCTTTAAAAAAATTAATCAGCTTTGTAAGAGACAATTAAAGCCCTGACATGAAGGTACTAAGTCTGAACATTGTCACAGTGGTTAACTGTGTTTTCAAATTCAGCCTCATCTTTTGTAATTTAGTAATATTATATTTTGCTTATTGCATTTGCCTTTTTTAATGCATAAGGCATTTCATTTCAATGTCTTATATATTCAATGTAAATCTGAGAATAACCGATTTTTAGAAGATGAAAATATATTTAATTATGTTTCTCAAAAGCCAAATATACTTCAGCATAAACAAAGTTTCAGAAAAATAAGGAAAAAATCCATCAAAGAGGGTGGTTTTGTGTTTTTTTTAGTAAGTAAACAGGTGAATGCAGCTCCTTAAGGATATTGTTGTATACAGTTGTTAAAAATAACAAACCCTGGCTCTTGGGAAAGCAATATGTGTAATTCAAATCAGCCACATTTCCTAATAGTTTTCTAAGCAAAGATATTCACCTCAAACTTCTCACTCCAGCATTAATAATTTTGAACTCTGTTAGATGCAAGTTTAAATAACCAGAATGCTTGTCAGACACACAATTCTGCTGGGCCTACACTGTGTATTTTGTAAGCAAACAGTCTGCATTCTTTTTCAAACTAAGCAACTACAATACATTTTAAAATATAACTTATAACCACAAAACATAAAATACTATTTGTATCTTGTTCATGCATACTGACAAAAATATTACTTCTATCTTTTAAGTGTTAAGAAAAAAAGAAACATAATTTCTGAGCTTAAATTGAGTTCTGTGTAAAAAACTATTTTAAATTATATCAAAACTTTTAGCAGCCTAACAATCTTTCAACCTACAAAGGATGCATTTTATTGCAGTGTCAGAAAATGTATATAAACCATATAATATAATTTCATCTCATATTTAAAAGGTTCAAATGTTACAATTTTTAAAAGGTGTTTCAAAAATTATAGTTTCCATCTTTAAAGAGGAAAGGCTTAACAGACAAAAGAAGTACAGCTATTTTGCTAATAATCATCCAACTAGCTACTTTCTGTTCTGAGGAATTGTCTTCTGTGGTTAACATGTTTACATCCATTCAATTCTAGATGCAGATTATGGCAATTAGATATTTATCCTCCTTAATGTACACTGTTTTTATTTATGTTGAACTTGAATCCATTATCAGAAACAAAGCTGCATACATATAACCCGAACCAATTGCTAGAGATGCACACAGACTACTGCTTGTTTACTTTGGGTGCACTAATCTTATGGCATGCATTAAAAATGTTGTACTTGTCACTGACTAATACAACAAATTGAAACCTTGGAACAATCTTATTTACTATTCAAGTGCTCCATATTTGATTCTTGCATCAGAATTCTCACTTAACCCTTTTCTTAAGTAACTGAATCTCAAAGCAAGGCACAGCTACACTGCAATTTAAAGCTAAATACAAGATAATTTCATTTGTTACAAGTAACTTTCAATCTAAAAGATACATCAAGGTTGCACTACCTTACTACATGCTTTTAGCCCCTCAGTGTGCAGTATATATTTGAATATTACAACTGGTTTATTCTATTCACACAGCAAAGGTTTTTGTTGAAAGAAAAAAACCCCAAACTTTCCCTCATCTGTATTCCATAAATAAAATGCTAGCTGCTGTTTTTACTTACAGTTTCCAGAATTTTTCTCTTCCAAAATATTTTAGCTCTTAATATTAAAGTTTTATTAGTTATTCTGTCAGAAAATTCAGACCTTTACTAAGTGACATGAAGAGTTACAGTTGATTTAAGTGTGTATGGGTACCCCCGATTCCATCAGGAAAAAAACAAAACAATATATGGCATATGTTAACATCTAATGACTGAAAACATACCCACTAAAATAGTCCCCCAGACTTAAAGGAAATCACTACTTAATTCCACAAACATTTGTTTCAGCTCAGGAATTGCAGTAGAAACTTTTAAGTAGTTTTGTGGTACAAAAAGGACTGCAGTTGATGCGAGGAGCCATAAGATGCTGCACAGCACCATCTGCTGGTTTGAACAGCAGCCTTCCAGAAAACGCGTCCGGCTCCTGGGGGAGCAGAAATCCGAAATGATGCCGTGCCACTCACCTCAGCTCCACGGGACTCGGAGAATTCTGCACGGATTCACGGTACAAACTGAAAGAGAGAAGGAGAGAGACACAGACGAGGAGTCAGATGTGTACAGAAAGACATCTGAAAATCATACAGAGATGAAATTGGAGCAGATGCCAGGAAGAAAAAAATATAAAATAATTCCTGAATTTCCTTTGTCCCAGTCCAGGAAAGTGCTCATTTTAAAGTATTACATGGACATTATTTTTTTCTTCAATCTAGATACCTTCTCTTTTGGGAGGAAATTTAGGTGGTTGTTGGACGCAGGCAGAATTTTTATCTTAAGCAAGAATGTTGTAACAGCTTCTATCCTAGATTAATCCTTACTTAATAGATGTTAAATACAGAAACAGCTATTTTGTTTTGGGCTATAATGAATAAAGACATTAAAAATTGTAAAACTGTAAATGATAAAGAGTGTATTTTTACTTTGTTCAGGTGACAGATATGCAAGCTGATAAAAAGTGATATTTGGAATGCTATCATTACAAATGTGAAATATGAAATGGCCTTAGGAATACTTTCTGAGGAATGACTGGTGCAAGTTTATTGTTTTAAACTTCTGTTGGTATTTAAAAGGAAACTATTACCAATCTCT
Source organism: Pseudopodoces humilis (assembly GCF_049639895.1). Classification (NCBI taxonomy): domain Eukaryota; kingdom Metazoa; phylum Chordata; class Aves; order Passeriformes; family Paridae; genus Pseudopodoces; species Pseudopodoces humilis. The sequence goes on along the minus strand of NC_142213.1, from coordinate 11,470,439 downwards.
CACTTTAACTGCAATTGTTCGCTATATCAACACAAAAAAAATAACTTTTCCCCAAAATGGGATCATCCAGGCCTCTGAAATGACAGCTTTTTTAATGCAGTTTACCTATGAGCAGTGGCCATGGATTTAAAACTGAAACTGTGCAGCCTTAGCAGAGCTGTTTGTGTAAGCACCACCCTCACACTGAGGGTACAGGCAATAAGGCTGTGTCTGAGAGTCCTTCCCCAGTGACACCATTTCAACCATGGGGGCAGAATCCTATAGATGGGAAACACAGATTCTGCTCACACCTCTGACTGCTCCCTGTAAATTAATTTGTTTACTTGATGCCTGTTTCATGAGGTGTGTAGAGGCCGTAGTTGGTACATGTGCATACCAAAAATGTCAGAGGTTCAGTACCCACTGTGGGGTCTTGGCCAGGGTGTGCTCTGTGACAGCTTGATGATAAACAGCTGCCCTGCTCGGGGAGCAGGCACAGCACTCTGGGCAACACCAGCAAGCAACAGGTAAGCAGTGTTAGGAGAACTCAAATTGCAGAACAATAGGACAGGCTCCTTTGGAAATCCTATTTCTGAGCTGTCTGAGCAGAATGTGGCCAGAACTCAGTTTAGTGCCTGGGGAAAGAAGCAGACTCTTACCAATTTCAGCAAAAGCTGGCTCACATCTTCAGTGCAAAAATCAAGTCAGAAGAATCCCTCTCTTTCTTTCTCAGTCCAATGCCTTTGTTACACCTATAAGTAACTCCAATTAGTGTACACCTTTATAATTGATATATTTAAGCAAGTGCAACATTTGAGATTAAAAAAATAAGTTCAGAGCAGTTTGCTTGCCCAACAGCAAACTAGGAACCAAACCAGCATGCCCTCCTCCTTCAGCCAGAAAAGATCAGCAAATCCAAAGCACAGCACATCATGTGTGCCAATACCACAGGACAGAAGGTATGGAGACAAAAAATAATCTTAGTTGGCACTGGTGTACATAGGAAAAGATTAAAGTAATAGATAAAGTTTTGAACAGGCTTATCAGATTTCTACAGCAGCAGTACCATCTGCCAGAACCTCAAAATAAAAGCATACTAAAACCTTAAAAATAAAAAATACCTTTAGATAAAAAATGCTTAAAGTTTAGAATACTCTCTATCCTACAAGTATTTTAAAAATATTTTATTTGGTATTTTTGATCCCACAATATGCTTCTATTTCAAATTATATCAGAGAACTGCTGCTGTATTTCAGTGATTCAGTAGATGGTATGCACTAAGTGTAATTTTGTCACTGTAGTGATATGTTCTATATATGTATGATTTCGTCAGTGTCATGACACATGAAAGTTTCTTGTACTAGTTTTAAGAAAACAGTTGTTAAACATAATCAACAACAAAGAAACAAATAAACATATCCCAACATTAATAATGAAGAAAAAGATAAGAAAAAGGGATCCAAAGGGATCCAAAGTGGGTCTCGAGTTACCTGCCTGGCACAGTCAAAGATAACTCCTGTCAGCACGTTTATCATATCAACATCCAGCACAACTTTTAGTTCCTTCATAGCTTTGTAAAGGAATAACTTTAGTGTATCACAAAACTACAGAATAATTAATCATCAGTACCAAGAGATTTACAGCTGTTTCAAGCCTTATTTACAAACATTTGAATTTTGTTCTACCAAAATGACTAAATTCTTGCTAATTCCTAGTATTACAGCTGTTATAAGCTATGCAAAACACACTGGATTAAAGCTGTAAGTAGACACTCCTACACTCACACCATCTTGCAAGTACATTAAACATCCATGTGCCAAGAATCCAGTAATCTAGATGAAACCTCTAGGATCACAGATAACAGTACAGAGCTGGACATTTTTCCTTAATTTAATGAAGGCATAATGTTATAGAGATGCACAGAGATTCACATAAAATAAAAAAAATATTGAAAAATTACCTCAACATTTGAAAAGAACATGAAAGCTGCCTTATAAATAATTAACCAGAAAAAACATTAATTTTAACAAATTTTGAGGGAATTTTGATTAGCCATTTGTTTTATAGTCTCTGTGGGACAGGAAACATTTCTTCTACATTTGTGCCAAGTGCCCCTAACAAACAGAGCACTTAAAAAAAAAACCCATTGCAGCCAAAACAAGTTCAGTCACAAACTGGATTTTAATTAAATACTATCCAGACTTAATCAGTAAGAAAACCCAGTTATTTAACAGCTTCACTGAGACTGATACATGTGTTATGAAAGGAAAAAAAACCTCAGCAAGTATCACTATTAAGGAGCTGAATGTTATTGAATTGCATGGAAATGAGATGCATATACTTTGAACTAATGTGGAAGTACTTATCCATAACACGGAATTTATCAAAGATTAACATTCTCCAATAGAAAAATTTTCAAGCTACTGCCCATGGCCACAACAAACTAAAGTTAAAACTGGAGATGGCAAAAACAATTCAAAACTCTGTTTCAAGCATATTACTGTGCAAGAATGATTACCCATGGACTACTGAATATTTGAAGTCACTACATCCTGATTTAGAATGATTGAGAATCATCGCTTGCTTATGGAAACATACAAATGTAAATGTCTATGACAAATAAACACAAACAGATCTTTCTTGTTTCAAAATAGTGACATGCAATTTTTCCTCTAACACAGAACTATAAATACGAACTTCTGCAACCAATTAAAGAATTTGCAAGAACAACCTCAAGTAATAACATATATTGTGCCTGCAGCTTTGAAAGTTTTGAGAATGTACAAATTTAGCATATGAAAATTAAGATAATCATTACAAATGCAGATTTAGAGCCAATACACAGTGCTGTTATTTGATGAAACGGTGTAGAAAAAGAAAATCTAGAATACAAAGTCGAAAAGTAGCTCCACCACTGGGTGCAGTTTCCAAAGCACTCAGCACTGGTCACAGAAGTTGGAGGCTAGGATGGATTTGTTTTACTTCGAACACCAAGTCACAGGATGCTTTGGGTCAGTTATCCAGTTCCAAACCCCCTGCTGTGGATGGGGACACCTTCCACTAGACCTGTCTCCACTCAACAGACCCTTAACTTTGGTTTGCACTGTATCACTAGTGTATTCTACTTTATTATTAATACTGTGACGTCTGTTTCCAGCCTGGTTATTTCTATTATGTTTACAGACACCTTGCTTGTTTGCAGAAGGAGCTGCCATTACAGGCTGCAGACCCAGTAAAATTTTCTACAAAAGGATTCTGAAAGGATCAAGCCACAGGATTCGTTACATTCCAGTCTCCTTAAAAAACCTAAACAGACAAAACAAGACACACCCACCCCCAAGCCCCACACATTCACAAAACCAAACACCCTCAAACTGAAAAATAAAAATAACACCCTGCAAAATGGGAAATAAATTTATACAGGGAGTTAGAGCAATTGTTACAAATTTCTATGAGCATATATTACAGATTGGAAAAAAAACTGACAAGCAAAGTAACAAGGGTGGTACTGGGAGCCTTACTTAATGGTGTGCATCTAACTAGTAGGAAATCCTATTTTTCAATATCCTAGCGTAGTATATTGATTTTTTGTATAACCACTGCCACAGTTCTGTAAAGGTTATATATGAGCACTTGTCTAAGCATGTTAGCAGCCTGGCTAAATCTATGCAAACAATCATAAGCAAGCATAAACTACAATATCTTATTAGGCATTCTAATGACATTTTTAAGATAAATGTATTATAATATTTAGCCATTTGATAGAATGGTGTCTTAAAGCAGTCATTCCTTGCCTATTTTAAGCTATCACCTAATTTAAGATCATTACTGCAAGAGCTCTGAGAACACTGTTTCATAAAAATAAGAGATTTAACAGTTCCATTTGAGTTAGTGCCTCCAATGACATTAAGCAGGTGCCTTTTCAAAATATTTTCTTAAAAGAAAATTCTGACAGTATGCTAGAAAAAAGACATTGATAGAAACACAGAAAGAATAGTATGGTTTAAAATATTTTCCTATTTTTAGATTAGCATAAAAAGAATAATTTTAGTACTAATAGTTCTCAAATATTGAGTATATTCACCTATGAAAGTGTGCTACTAGGTGAGTTAACACAAAAAAAATCCTTCTCATGCTAAATTAATGATTGGGTATTGAAATCTGATCTGCATGAGAACATAAGAAAGAAGAAGGTAGTTCCTTGCAAGCAGGTAGCAATGGACTAGCAAATAATTCACATCTCAAGGAATTCGTAAAAATATAAAAGAAAACATGAAAAAGAAAGAAGGGAGAAAACGAAAGCGTTGAGTGATGGCTAAAACACATCTTTAAATTCTCTTAGATTTTCTATGTAGAAAGACAGCAAGTGGAAAGGGCAATGGAAAATAGTTGTTTTCTTTTTTTGATGTAACATCTATGCTGTTACATTTTCCTGAACAGATTTAAGTCACAATGCCCAAGCAATACATGAGAGTTTACAACAGAAAGTCTTTACCAGGCTCCTTTACTAGAGATGATTTTCCCACCATAGAAACTTAGTAGATCCTAGTGACTGATGCAATATTTACTTCAAATCAGACTAATTTTCCATATGTCCAGACAATAAATCCAAGTGGTATTTCACATGACCAAGCAGAAGTGCAGTTTTCAGATTGCAGATGATACCAAATTGATTGTGGATGGAAGAACTTTATATTCAAAGGGATCTCATCAAGACAAAAAATGGGACAACAAAATGCTCACAGAAAACACTTGTGGTATATCAGTTTCACGAAGTAATGCAGATTTAGGACCAATTTAGTAGGTAGCAGTTCTGCAGAAAATCTTGCAAGCCTTAGAAGACATAGGTTTTAATAATTAGAACAGACATTTAGAGGGATTATATTATCTCCAGCTTCTGAGAATTACTGAATTCAGACAGATAAATCATTAGGAACTCTGTCCAAGTAGGAAGTCACTCTTGCTCAGAGCAGGAGGTTGGCTGGGTAAACTTCCTCAGAAATAACCTAATGGTACCAGCACTGGATTTGAGACAGTAAACTATCTTCTGACAATATCAATGAGCAATTTACTTTCCAAAACTGCAGCTTGTTTGTGGAGAAACTGTTGTGAACATACAGGTGAGAGAATAAAAGAATGAAAATATGTGGTCCAGCCTTTCTCCACAAGAGCATGCACATTTGACAGCATTATTTATATAAAGTTTTTTAATCTAGCCACTCAGTTTCTGTGCTGGTTGTGTCCTTTTCCCACAGTGATAGGAGTTTCTACTTCAGGTAAATGTGTTTCCAAACCAAGCATATTCTGTAGGAGCAAAACTAATAAATCCTTCTTTCCTATAGAGTTTTGCCCCAAGGTGGATAGCTCATGTGGCTTCTCTGGCTTCTAATAAAGGCTGATGTTACATTATACTCTTCCCTCTCAGGGGAATAAGAACTTTCTCTTCTAACCATTGCTTATTTTCCTAGGGCTCACAGAACTGAAATATCTTTCAGGTTTCTAGCTCACCACCACATTTATTCTGGAATGACAAAATCAAAAAGTTTTTAGCAATAGATGCACAGACAACCCCTCACACTGTCAGCACAACTGGTCTTTCACTTCTGTGTCACCACCCTGGAAAACAGTGGTGAGCCATGGACTTGGAAGTTCTATATGCACTCTCAGAGTTCTGTATGTGTTCTCAGTAATTTTAAATCTACAGTAGCAGCTGCTGTTGGTCAATATAAGCTCATTTAGATGTCTACAAAACTAAATTGACCTTTGAGGGTGACTTGTCTTAATATTCTCATCATGAAGCAGAAAAAATTCCTATTTTAAAGAGAACAAGGAGTTCGTTTCTATGCAAATGTTAGGTTTTAGGAAACTTCAAGAAAACAATTTTTTAATTTAGTGACCTGGTCCAGAAACTGAAGAAATTGAATTATTCACTATAGTATCTTGATGATATTTCAATTTCAAAATTAAACACCAATCCCAATTGATTTTCTTCCCCTCCTTGAATTCCTACACATTCCTACCCTTTTCCCAATTTAATAACAGTGTATTTTATAGATTAAAAGCTAAATGTCTGTTGCTAACTATTTCCTCTTTTTGACTTAGAATACATGACAAATTTAAATATTAAATTATAGCAAGATGATCATCATGATACCCTGGGATCCAAACTTTACCTAAGCATAACTGTTATACAGGTTCCATGCAAGGGAGAACTCCCAGTAATGGCATTAGCATTAGGTGCTTGGGCATTGCCAAGGTAGTAATTTGAATTAATTCCAGTTTGGAACCTCCTTCATAAATAAGCTTAAAAAGAATTACTAAATTTTAATGGCTTTACTTAATTCATTGAATCTGGTTCCAAAATTGAAGGAACTACCTAGAAAAAGGCTTTTAAAAATCTGAGCTCAAAAACCCAATAAGAATAAAGTTTAAAAAGCTTTGAAAATCAGGATCAAACAGAACAGCTTAACATTGTTGTGGCCTGATATACACACAGACACTGGCATCACACTGTGGTTTTGTTGTTTGAGGAACTTCTTTCTGTTTTATTGTTTAACTAACACATTGCTGCAGGTATTAAATTTTGGTTTACATTTAAAGTGGTGTTCCTATAATGTGTATTCCCCAGAAGAGTGGACCTGGGTTGTCTCAGTTATTAAAATACCATAAATTACATTATTTACTGCTTTATTAATCCCTTAGGAAGTTTCCTTCACCTTCGGAGCATCTTCCCAGTGTTTTCATAAATGCTTCCAAATCTGCAAAAAAAAAAAAAATAAAAAATAAAACATATATAGGTCGAAATTGTCAGTTCTCAAATTTAATTTTAACTCAACTGCTTGCACAGTTATTATCCAGTCATGCAAAATGTCATGCTTCATACCAGGCTAATCTCAGATTAAGCAAATTGCTAAATGTTTATGAAGTCAACCAGGTAGGAAAAAAAAAACATACAAAAAAATCCACCCAAAACCAAAACCAAAAAAACAACAGCAAAAAAAAACACACACAGATCCATCAAGTGTTGTCAGTTACTGTGGAGGTGCAGGATTTGACTAGTCCCTGTTGAAGGGTGGAAAATTTGACTGTTCATGGTTAGCTGCACCATCCACTTCCAGACATCTTGGGTAAGAGGGTTGGGTCCAAGAAACACAAGTCTGAATTTTCCTGGTGAAAACCCTTTTTATGTGAATCCAGAGCAGAAAACACCTTGTAGTCAGTCCAGGCCATTATTATAAGAAAATCAATATTCTTCACTAGCGGAAAATTCAAGATGCACATTTATACAGAAATCATATTCCTGAGGTCAACCTTCTCCTCCACCACCAGCACAGGTATTAATGCAAGGACTGGCCAGCTTCAAGAATTTTCAGAATTTATATGCACTTTCCATGTCTAAGAGTAATCTATCAGAAGACCTACTTCCACATGAAAGCAATCCCTTTTCAAAAAGGGAGCATCAAGCAATGGACAAGGGCCAGTTCTACCCAAAGGGTGCTTAAAGTGTCCCAATCAAAAAAACCAGAAATGTACCATGCAGAGAAGGAACCTGGAAAGAACATGCTTTTTAAGGTGTTATACTTTTTTAATAATAAGCCAATGAATTCTTTAATTCCTACATCTTCAACACTTTCTGCCATCAGTTAATACTCAGTATATTGGATGCTGAAAGTTCATTGCACACACCAGTAGCAGTGAACACAGTGATGCCAAGGCTTGTGCTCATTGGTTTGTAGCTCCAGTGAACAGGTTGCTGCAGTTCCAATTTTATGTGCTTTTCAAAGGCAGTCACAAAATGAATATCAAAGCACAAAAGTAATCCACATTGGGAAATCTGTCAGAAATTGTTGGGAAAATAAAGTGAATCAATAGTATGTCAAGGGACTCAAACGGAAAAAAAATATTGAATATTCATTTTCTTGGTTTCAGAGGAGCAGGGATTTAGTAGAAGTGGAGCAGTTGTAGGATTTTCGACTTTCTTGAAAACATTCAAATAATTTTGGCAGTGTGCTTTGAATTCATAATATAATTAGAGCCTCTAAAATTATACTTTGTATCTTCATGTTGTGTACTGATGCATATTCAGTATCATTAGGAGAAGGAGTCTGAATGGCACAACATCTTATAAGTATATTTTTGCAAGAAAAAAACTAGAATAAAGTGTATTCACACTTTCTCCTTACCATGCAGAAATACACAGAAAGAAGCCATATATTTGAAAGTACTGCTACAAATGTTGCTACGTAGAAGAAAATATATAAAAAAAATACCAGTGCTTTAATGAGATTTACAGCATATCAAATATTATTTTTTTTATGTGGTTTACATGCCAGGAAATCTGATATGCTCACACAAGCGGCTCTTAATGGAGGCCTATGTCTGTGCTGTTTGTTACTTAGGCTGCAAACTTCCTTCATCCATTTGCCAAACAGCTGTAAATATGGTTTTACACAGACCCAAGTATGGAATTTCAATACTGGAATAAACAGAAGCACACTTCTATTTTTTATCACTGTTTTGGTAAGAAAAAGATCAGGTACCTACACTTTACACATAATACAAGAGAAGAAATTTTGAAATCGATCCCACAGAGTGAACTGGGGTAGGAAGAGAGGACAGTGCAAGGCCAGAGAAATCTCCCTAGTGCTTACTTACTTTCACATTTATGCAAATATTCTTATGGGAAAGACTATTCCACTATGATCCAATTGCCAGCCAGCACACTTTTCAAGATCATTCTACTTAGAAAATTGAAAGCCTGAGCCATTCAGGACTATATTAATCATGTATCACCTGGGAAAGCTTTGCAACTTTAGCAGCAAATACTGATCTACCAATTCAATTTGATCCTTACTGTAAGAAACTCAGCTTTCATGATCTTAGGTTTCCTGAAGTTAATACAGGGAGGAAAACCCACAAAGTTGTAAGACATGTGAAGAAACCAGTAGAACTGGTGAAACAATGATGTTCAAACAATGTGAATACAGCAACCTTTATATGAGCTTTACAAGAGACCATATGAAAACCAGAATGTTCTGAAGCAAATGAAATTCTAAAACAAAATAATTACTTAATTACAGATCTGTTTGATACAGACAAGCAAAAAGAATACTCCTGTAAAAATGTCAAATTAACATCTATGGAAACTGCAGTCTAATGTTTCACAATTCTTCCGACACTCACATACCTCATTAAACAGAAACAGTCTTTGTGACCAGCTTCTAAGAAATCTTAACTCTGCATTAGCAGTGTAAAGCTCATAATAAATAAAAAGTGGAAAGCTGGTTTTTGTTGGTTTTTTTTGTTGTTGTTGTTTTTGTGCAGCTTCATCTTAGTAGAAAAGATACAACTTCAAGACCCACAGTCATAGATGGATAATGTAATAAGTAAAACTGTACTAATCTAATCCTGCCTCCTATTGCATTACACTAACTATGAAGACACGCAATGTATGTAAATAAAACTTTTCTCTTTGGCAAAAAAATAATAATTCCAGGACACACATATCACTAAAAATCAAAGGAACTTTGAAAAGTATATCAAGGATAGCATTTAGAGTGATTTATTGGATGTGAAGCCAAAGTAGGAATTACTCAATTCTTAATAACACTACCAAGGTACACTCATTTCCAAAAAAAAGTATTCAAGATCCACAAAGTAATTTTAAGATAGCTGGTGATGTTAAATACCTTATGCCTTAAATGTTACCTGATAATTAAACTACATCTAGACTATATTAAGCATTACAGCTGTTTCCAAATTCTGCCTTAAACAAGGAAATTACAGCAGTTGTAACTCTGCGTCTTTTCCCTTGAAACATCATTCAAGCACAGGGCTGACTTGGTGCCAATAATCCTGGTGCATAGTATGTGTTTGTTAATGCAGCAAATAATAACAGCTCTACCTTGCAGAAGTTTCCTATCCATGAAAACAGAAGTCTCTACTCCTGAAAATTATTTTTAAGAACAACAAGCAAACAAAAGTACAGTTCGTCTTCATTCTGCTTCCCAGTATCTAATACTAAAAATGAAGCTCCACAAAGTTAGGTCTCTTAGATCCACATGCAGTCCTTGCTTCCTCCTAGAATTTTTGGCCACTGCTTTGTCCACAAGCCCAATGTGTCAGTAAGTGCCCTAGCAGCTGGCGAGAAGTGAAGCGCTTCCTGCTGGTTCAGCCAGACGAGCAGCAGTGCCACAGGAACAGACAACAGGTCTGCCAACTGCAGAAACCTGGCAGACCTCCCAGATGGCATCTCACTGCTCGAGTTAGAACTGAGGGAAACGTTTACCAAAAAATACTTACAAACAAAATCATCATGTTTCATGCAGATCCACCTTAATTCCAAATTCAGAAAGTAAATTGGCGTGTACATGTGATTAATTCCAGCAAAGACTGCTGAATTTGAAGTACTTACCGTGCAAACATAAACATAAATACAGTTCTAACAAGTCACAATGACTACTTCAGTGAAATGGATCACAATGTGAAAATTGTTAACTTAAACATGATAGCTATCTCCTCCAAAATGCAATGTTCAGGCAACTTCATGTGAAATCACGAACCAAAACATCATCCATGTTTAACAAAGCCACATATTCATTACAATTCAAGCAAAAGCAATAACTTATCCGTAATGAAACCTTGGTACATCTAAACAGCAATCATTTGAACTTTGTCCCTGGAGATGATCAGAAGGCTGAAGGGTCTCTTCTGTGAAGACAGGCAGAGGGTGTTGGGGTTGTTGAGACTGCAGGAAAGAAGGCTCCAGGGAAAACTTAGAGCACCTTCTGGTACCTGAAAGGGACTTCCACCACAGAGACCTTTTACAAGGGCATATGGGGATGAGACACAAGCGCTAATGGCTTCAAACTGAAAAAAGGTTCAATCTAGATTAGCTATAAGTGAAAAATTCTTCACCCTGAGAGTGGTGAGGCGCTGGCACAAGTTGCCCAGACAGGTTGTGGCTGCTTTATCCCTCTAAGTGTTCAAGGCAAGGTTGGATAGGGTTTTGAGTAACCTGGTGTAGTGGAAGGTGGACCTGCCCATGGCACGGGGTTGGAACTAAGGGTTCTTCAAGGCCCATTCCAACCCAAACCATTCTATGATTCTATAATCTTAATTTTAAAGAAAGAATGCTTCTAAAAAAACAAAAAGGAATTATTTTGAAAATAAAGAAAAAAGAACCCACTGTAGAAATGACTGGAACACTAAAAAAGAGGCATATTTAATACTGTGTTCCCAAATCTTCTATAAACAAATAAATCTTATTTTTCTGAGGCACAGTAAGAAATAGTGAACTAAATGCTAAACTAAAGAAGGAGCAAGGGAGGGAAGCAGCAGCAATCTTTCTCTCCCCAAAATTTGCTCTGCTTTTGTAATATGGCTTCAGAGTTGTCAACCACCAACCTCCACAGCTTCTGCTAAAGGCAATAGAAGCTATAAATACTGAGACTTCCAAGAAACTAGATCCTTATGCACATCATGCTGGTTGACCTTGGAGGGCATTTTGCCTCAAGAGACACAACTGAGACTAAATTCATCTGTATTTCCATTTTGTATTCAGTTGTAGATAGTAAATCTGGCTGCAGCTCTTTGTGTGACAATTCACCCTTGCCATCTTGTTCACCAAACGAATGCTATCCTTTCACTGAGGTCACACCCAGCCTTCACCAAAGTCTACAACAAAAAGTAGCTCTTGCATTAGTCTATCACTTTTTTTTTTAAATGTCATTTTTCACACAGGTCTAATGAAGTTGAGGAGATAATGAACAAAAAAAAAAAAAAGAAAAGGCAAAAGAATCATCTTTACACAACTTTCTCCTTTTTATAGTTCTTTCCATAATGATAGCTTGAATTGGCATCCAACTAACCCAGTCTTCAACAAGACATATCCAAAAAATAAAAGCCTGTAGACTGTCTATGAATACATCAAGCTGGGCTGCACAGTTTATGTCAAACTCTTCTAAAAACAGAAAATCGTCTGGAGGAGTTTGAGGTTGCATAAACAGATCAAGTTTTAATATAGGGTTATCTCCTTTAATCTGTGTTTGGCCTGAGGGAGAAGCACCAAAAGTTCTCAATTTTTAAAGTCTCTAAAAACAATATAATTTGCAAATGCATCTTAAGTAGTAGCTACTTTATGCTACTACCACTTGACTAGGAACACTTAAAAAGGTATTTAAAAATTCATATTCACATGCAATGTAATTGCCGTTTAAGTCAGGAATTTACTTTTAATAAACACATTCTTGAGCTGCTAACAGTAAAAGCATCATTCAAACATCATTTCCTGTACTAAATTTTTACCCATATTAACAGACTTAGAAAAGCATCAACCACAAACATGTTGGTGATGGAAATTTCCTAACGCAAGCAGTCTTTATAGATTTCTGCTATTTCAGTGCAGGTCTCCAAGGACCATTTGAATCCATATTAATTTCCTTTCTGGCAGTTATGTGACCATGTATGAACTGCACTATTTCACTTTTAATCTGTCAGTAATTTAGTAATGTGTAAACTAATTATGCACAGATATTAATGTAATCAGTTTGGGGAGCTATAAAATCAATGCATTTTTACAGACTGTGTTAAAGAGAATTGCATTATTATAGTCATAGGCCTGTTCCTGATAGTGTCACGGAATTAAAATAATTGTGATCCATGCATCAATACACATTCTCACAACCCATCTAACAATACAATAGTATAACTTTCTATAAAGGACAGGTCAAGTTTTTTTGGTAACATTAAAATTTAATTTGCCTGAAAATAATACAGGGCTTCCTATTAAGAAATACACATTTGATGACATCTCAGGTTTCCTACAGTGAACTAGAAATGAACTGGCTAGCAACATTTCATCCATAATTCAACCCAAATACTTGGCTTTGCTCCTGTGGAAAATGTACAGGAAAGACTGTAACTACGACTCAGCGCTGGGGCACATAAGTTAATCAAGAATCACATTTGCAGCATCATGTAACAAGTCATTAAAATTATCAAGCACCACTGTATTCAGGCACACAAGAGCACTATCAACGTACAGAAGCTAAGGTGTGCTGCCACAGACCTCACTGCTCTCATAGCCAGCTGCAGCTCATAGAACAGAGCATTATGCCCCTTCTTCATCTCCACCTCCCTCATGATCAAAGGCCACTTCTCCATGCTTTTCTACATGTTTTTCCCTCTGGTTTCTGTTATTCGGGTCATCCAAGACACACATTTCACTTGTGAAGTTAAATAATGCCTTTCACCAACTGTACTTACCATCACACACACATGCATCAGGCCAAGCAGGACAACAAGAAGGCACATTTGAAGTTACCTCAACAGTTAAGACTCCATCTGTTTTCTCAGATAATGATTTCCAAGGTAAAAGGAATTTAATTATCTTAGAGAAGCACATTATTCCTCTCAGATTTATTTGAAAATATCAATGAATTCAAAGCTCTGCCACACTGAGAGCACTACCCACAACATAACTACAGCAGCTGCCTGTTCATTTACAAACATACAATTAAATTACGTGTCAAAGCGTCACGATACAATTAATCCACCCAGATTTGATCTGCTGCCAAAAGGCCTGGACTTTTCTCCTTTCCCTGCCTGCCCCTCCCTGGCTCCTGCCTGCACATCCCTGCAGGCCCTCCTGCCTCTTGCAGCTCACAGGCAGCTCTGGGCTAGGGCAGCAGGGTGCACACACTGCATGCTGTTGGACAAATAATATCAGTATGCACAGATAAACACAGCTTGCTTACAAGTAAAGTAGTACTCACTGCTGGTAAAATTAGAGTTTTACACATGTAAAAGATATTAAGACCTCAAACTTTCACCTTCCAAAGGCTTCCCCCAGCTGTGCTGGAAGCACCGAGCCCCGCCCAGGTGGCTCCTGGCCGCCCTGGAACTCACAGGGGTCACCGGCCGCCGCGGCACGGCCTGCGCCTTGGCAGTGCCAGCAGAGAGCCCCACACGCCTCCCAGGACATCCAGCCTGGTTCTGTGTGCCCTGTGACGAGACAAACACGTTTGAGGCCTGAGGGATGCGCACGGAGAGGAGGATCGGGTGGTTTGGGGTCAGTGTGGGGACACAGGGGCCTGGGCAGTGCCAGCAGCTCAGGCCACCCCGCAGCAGGACTGCGGGACAGGGATGGGCCTCCCAGGCCAGTGGGGCGTGCAGGACAAGCACGGGGTGTCTGTGCATCACACAGGGTCTGAGATCACCACCAAAGCTGCTGGGTGGGAAAGCAGGATGGAGAAAAGGAGAGGTTCTACAAAGCCCTGGTGGGCAGAGGGGAGATTTGCTTTCATCTTCTTCAATCTTTTTTTACCATTAAAGAATCACACGCTCAAGTTTATTTTTCTTGGATGCTAACACAAGCTGGCTTTATATCTGGAGCACTTGTGTGCTCATCTTCAAGGAAACACCAGTGCAGCCTGCAGCCTCCCAGCCCTTTGTTACACCATTGACACACATCGGAACGCTTGTAACATCAAACAGTACAATTTGTGGGGATATAGTCAATAAACACACATCTAAAGATCAGTCTAGGTGAGACCTAAACCATAAGAACATGTCATATTCATAGTACCTACTGCATATAGATTCAATTAATATCCAATTAAGTTTCAATGTTAAAAAAAAAAAAGCCCCATAAAGCAGCTATTCCTCGCTGAAATAATTCTTTCAGCTCTTAGCTAAATTTCAGTAATGCTTCATTTTGTAGCAGCCAGAAATATGGTTCTAGCTGATAAAATGGTTCAGGTGAGCTCCCCTCAGCCACTACAATATATATTTTATTCTTTGTAGAATAGGTTTATCTAAAGATACTACTTCTCTATACAGCTAAAGCCAAAAATACTTCCAAAAGTAAATTAAATGAAAACAGAAAGGTTTGCCAAAGTCTCATGTTGGCAAACTTTATTTGCAAAAGGTTCAGTGGAATGTAACAAAGTCAGAAACTATCATGGCATGCAGAAACATGCAAACTGAGAAGAAAAAGGTTTTTAGTACAGCCTAACATTTGTACCTGCCTTCGTACCAGGTTAGGCCACCTTAAACATACACATTAATAAATGGATGAAAGCAAATATTTTAAGTTAGTATTAAAAGGATCAACTTACTTCAACTTCCTGCCTCCCCTCTGAATTTAGATCATTGTGTCAAAATTCTATACTATCAGTGTTACCCACTACCTTTTATTTACATAGATAGGAAAATAACAAACTGGCACACAAATTTAAAATTATTTCTCAAAATTATTCTAACGAGCAAATTCTCCCTCCTGCTCTAGCTCTAAAATATGCTGAGTGATCAGAACTACTGTAGTTTAAACATACTTTTGTTTATAGTGCTTGCAGAGCAATGCTTGTACAGACAAGCTAATTAGGCTGGGATTTTGCCCCTTTATTTTTATAATTCCAGTTTTAGGAGCAGAGCATTTGATTTATTACATGAAGGTATTTTTATAGCCTCAAGTACTACTGCTTTTTAGGACATAGGGAACATCACAGCCCATTTAATTTACACAGGAGATGTTAGTACTATTTAATGGCATGTAAACATTTTATAAGGTAAGCTCAAATAACAGGAGATTTTTTTTTCTTAATATACTTCAGCAAAAAGGTTCACAAATAGATTTTCATTCTACTTTATTGGACCAATCTCTGTTATTGCATCAGAAGTGAATCGAGTTTTAAAAGGTGTTAAGAGTTTTCAATATATTTTGTGACACTGAACAGAATCACAAAGTATACATAAAACAACCAATGCGTGAATTAATTCCAGAACTAGTGTAACTGCACACCCTCAAATCATATGTAATTGTCAGTGACTTCAAGCAATAATTGCAATGGACTATAGCTAAATTAGAATTCTATTTCTTTTCAAACATCATAATTTTACACAATTCTAAGAAGCATTTCAAAGATACTTTATCATCATTATTACTATTCCTTCTACATAATAGGATCTTTAAGAAGTGACAATATCTTTTTTAGGCCAGTTGATGCAATTAAAAACAAAAGTAGTTTAAAACAAAAGTACCAAAAAAAGAATTTCTTCTTACTAGAAAAATTCTCACACATATTTTCATGCCATAGTTGCTTCACTAACACTGTTAGTCATTGCTTTCATCTGTCGAATTAAATCATATGCTAGAGTTTTATAAATATTAAGATATTATTTTTCTTCAATGTTTGTATCATAAAAAGACAATATAAAGATCAGAGCCATTGCCTGTTTTTAAAAGGAAGGTTTTTTTTTGTTGTTGTTTTTGTTTTTTTTTACAGTTTTACAGGGAAAAGGATGAAGTGGATTGTGGTAGGAGTCACTAAAACAAAATCTAGGCAACCTGGATATCCCTTAATTGTCAAAATATTTTTATTTTGGGGGAGAAAGGTGAGACAGTAGCAAATAATTTATACATTTCCTGGTGTGACTGTATTTTCTTGTCTTCTATGTACTGTATGGGTAAAGAAGAGGAAAACTGCAGCCTGTTTTCTGGTGATTTTATGAACAGCATGGGAAATCTGTAAATCCCTTATATAGCAAAACATAAGTTGAATAACTATAAAAAAAGAAATTCTGTCTCAGTCCCATATCGTGCTTTTTTGTAAAGTAGAAGAGAGATATTATTTAATGGAAGACTAAGAAAAAGGCTTGAAAGTTCTGGTTCTTTCATAGATGTCATGTCCTCCCCAATGGGAATGGTGTGTTTTCAGTTGTTATTCTGTTGTGCTGTAACATGAGTAAGTGCTCTGATTTTGGGAAAACATTCAATAAAGAAAAACATTATTATCTGACGCTGACACAAGGTAAAATGAAATAATTGCGTCAACAGCAGTTTGGATTAAACAACATGCCTAAAAACCTACTTAAGTGAAAGTGCTGTAAATATAAGTGTTGAATATTAACTTTATGAGGCGCTTAACTGCATTGGATTGTAATGAATTATCTAGTTCTAGTGATGCTTTGACATATTTCAAATGAGAACCATAAGGAGTTAACCCATAGTCTTTAGTAACTTTCAATATGTTCAGTGACAATATAAGATCCTGATCATTTCTCAAGACATAGCCATTTTCAATAACATTTTTTCATAAAACATATGAGTGTTTCTCCACCTAAAATTGTTTATATCAGGAAAAAATACTGGTACAACTTCCATAGGCATCAGTCATTGTATTTATCAAGTGATTAGTTATAAAAATCACACTAAAAGGTATCTGTTGTGCTCTTGGATTCTTCTCAGCAATTAATACGTAATCTCCTCATCTTATGTTTCTTCTGTAAGATTTGTATGTCAAGGATACAAGGAATGTTGAAGCAGAACTTTTCTAACTTTTCCATTTTCATTGATTGAATAATCTATGCCTATATATGACAATTTAAAGAGACAATAGTGCATAGTTTAAATCTCTACACATACTGTGTGCATTTCTCTTGATAACTTGAATAACTTGGTCAATTCTTTAAAAAAATTATGATTTTAAATTTGCAATAATATCCTACTCTTAGATTTTATGCAGGGATAAGCAGTGCTTTCTTGTTCACCTTTACAAACTCATAACTAAACCATATACTCCCATCTGCTGTCATGTGTGATCTTGCTAAAATACAGCTTGTTCTATCATACAGAACTGTCGTATCATGCGCTCAGAGAATTGTTACACAGAGGGTCTGGAGGTTTCCTCATGGGAGAAGTCCCACATTTCAATTCTTTGGTTGCTCTTTGGCATGGAATAAGCAGCTGTCTGAATGGCCCAACAGGTCCAGCAGCAGAACTAAGGTGGTGAGAGGCTGGGAGCAGCCCCACCCTGTGCATGGTGTAGCACAGGGATCAGCCCCTCCTGGGAAAGCAGTGATGAGTGAGACTCCATGCCCTGGCTTGGCAGCTCCTCCTCAGCTCTGCCCCAGCCGGGCTAGGGCAGGCACTGCGAGTATTTAAAGGTGAAACAGACTCTGCATTCCTTGACACAAAGCTGTGCTCCAGGTATGTGGCTCCAGAGGCCTCGTTCTGTTAACCCTGCTCATATAGAGCCATTCCTCACCCTGCAAATAATCCCACTGAAATCAAAACTAAGAGGTTTTCAATGAGATTTAACTGAGACTATTCTCATGTTTAAGTGTTTCATTGGATAAATGCCTTCATTTTCCTTTAGGACCCTATCCAATATCCATTGTAATCAGTGGAAGAGACTTCTATTGTCTTCAGTGAGATCAGCTTTTATTATTATATGGTCTTTATCCAGGTTATGTCCTCAGTGTGCAAAGCTAGTTGCCTTTATATAGATATATATATACAATGAGAAGATTTTTACAGTTGAACATAAAGGTGAATGTCTGTTCTGCCAAAATTTTATTGCAAATCTGGAATTCTATCTTATTCCTTTATAAGGTTTTGAAACTATATGAATTTGGATGATGACCAAAAAACCACAAAAACTGCTCATACACTATAAACAAAATCTTGGATCCCAGACATGGTTTTAAGTAATTATACCTTCTTGAGAGATTTGAAATTAAGACATTATTAATTTTAAGAAATCAAGAAATTATTAATTTTATTTTTTCTGATTTGACATTATTATTCAAATTCATAATTGTGCTGGAATCATTAAAAGTTGGAAGCCATCACAAATTGTTGCTGAAGTCGTTAAAAAACTTTGCTTTGGTATCTTAGGTGTCCCAAACAGAACAATCATTGTCATTCTAAAATGAGGTAATTATACATTTTCTGCTCCAAAATGGTTATTTAAAAGTCTGGACACATACAAATATAAATGTTATTCTCAAAATATATCATAGATGCCATTTTTCATTCATTAATCTCAAAGCTGAGAAAATTATCAGTTATCAATATTCTGTTTTTCATGTGGCAACTTCAGCTAAAGTTCCCAAAAGTTTAAAAATAAATTGGTGGGAAAAAAATGAGAACAAAACCTGAACCCAAGACTCTGTTTCTAGGGCAGCAACTCTGCTTCCTCTAGTTTTGTATAGGTATATACACGTGGGACGCCTGTTTGGGAAAGAAAACACCTCAAAATAGGCAGTGTCTGTGCCACAGCAGTGGCTGGAGCTTGTTGGTGCTCTTGTTTTGATAAAGTCTGCGCTGCACAGACACATTGCCAAGGGCTTGTAGCGTCAAACACGTTTCATTACCAGTAGTTATGAGAGCATATCAGTTTATGGGGATGATTGTGCAGGTGGTGGTGAGTGTTATAAATATTTATGCTACTGCAAAGGAAAACTCCCTCCTGAAGGTGTTGGAAAGAGGGTCTCTGTTTTAAAGAAATGTTGAAATCCTTCCTCACCCTTTTTACCTGACTTTAAATCATTGAACAGACTTTCAGTGTCTATACATCTTCTGGGATTTTTAACAGCAGCAAAAATTGAGTTTTTGGTGTTTCCAAAGCATTCATTGAAAGAAGCCTATGTTAACCCAATGAAAATGACTGATCACCTCATTGCTGTAACCCTGTGACAAATCATCACTGGTGTGAGATGTAAAAAATACAAATAATAGTTGAAAAATAATTGTAAAGAAAATTGTTTCCATGGAATGATGCTATTCCTTAATGCTTATTCACAGCACTACTGGTGTTTACACAAGATACTTGCATATTAAATGTTCTTCCTGAATTGAGCCCAGGTTCCTTTCACCCAGCTTCTTTCTTTAAATCTTTTGAGCTTTTAGGATTGCACAGCCAAACTGAGTCCAGTGTTTTCAGAGTAATCCATAACATGTAAATTTTCATAAAGCTGCAGATAACTTTTTGGACATATTTTAAAATGCTTGAGTTTTTTAACCAATGCGGAATCACACTCCTGAGTGAAGTTTACATTGTGCTTCAGTGGATTTTAAATGGCAGCATGAGGTCCACTTAGACACTTATTATTTTCTAGTTTATTCTCAAACCCTGAAATAGCAATGTAGGGAAATGCTGTAACTGAACTCGACATCACAAAAAAATCAGGAAATGTTTGCAATTTTGGTTCACTATAACTCATTTTAAGAACACAAATTCCCTTTCTTTGTACACATAAATGTCATGTGAAGGGCACATAAAAGTTTAGTCAAAAGGGGCCTATTAAAAGCAACAGTGACATTAAGCATGAGCAATGAATAACATGTATAATTTCAGAATCATAAAAACACATGGTTTCATTAGAGTGGCGTGTGGTGGTTCTCTCCCGTGTCTCAGAAGAGTTGGTATTGATCTGACTATGAAGCTGTGACAATAAAACTGTACTCTATTGACTGCAGCTGCAGGGTCTCCAAATATTATTTATTGAGGCAAGCAGAACAGCAAAGCAAAAGCACTGCCCCAGTAATAAGTGGTAATTGCTGGGAAGTGAAGCATTGCACTCCCTATTGACCCTTGCATCCTGAAATTTCGATGGATTATATTTAACTCCATTAGGATTGGCATTATCAAATTACATAAACCACATTATAGAACAACCAGCCTCAGTTTAGATCATTGATTTTCGATTATACTGATCTTCCATATGATTTAGAAGTAGCTTCTATTACCAGTGATATGATATCAGTACTGACCTGTAGGGGTGGAAGTGCTGTTTTATTACAATGAGATAAATAGTTGTGAAAGAGAAAAGTAACTATTCTTCTAGCACATTGACAGTTGTAATTATTCCTCTAAATAAATGTATTTGTAGATTGAAAAATGAGTAGTTCATAATTTACATACATTTCTAAAAGCTCTGACACTTCCTCATTTTTGTGTTAAAAACATTAAACCATTTCTGCTAATTTCTCACCCTGTATAGATCAATGCAGTATCAATGATGATGTCAAGTTTCTGGTATCAGATACGTATTGCCTTTTTAAGATAAAATAAAACTGAATGGAATATATGCCTACTTAAGCAGATACCACTGAGCTGTTCATCATTCTGAATGTCACTGATCTAAATTTGATATGTTTTCAAGGGTCTATCATATCCTTTCCATCCACTACCAAAGTGTCTTATCGTGGAGCTGAACAATTTACTGAGCTCTAAGGTTCAGGCAATTTTGATGTATCCCTTACAAGCCTAATTCAAACATCCAATTTGTTACAGCACTCAGCTAAAGTTTCTAGAAAGTCATGAATTTTGCTTCAGGGATTGCTTATTCATTCACTGGCACTGGGCTGGGGTGATGTCCATTGAACATGCTAATTTTGCTCTCAACATTACAATGAGTATCACATGTTTTGTAAAAGGAATTGTCTTTTCCCTTTCAGGGTTTTTTTCAAAGACATTGGATTTTATTTGTGTGCTTAAACTGTCCTTTGCTATGACTGGAAGAACCAGTTCAAAGTCTGAAAGAAAAGAAAATGTCTGAAAAGAAAAAGATAAGTATCTAAGCAGAGGAGGTGAAGAGACTCACTATTTATAAAAGGGCTGATTAAAAGTCTCTCTCAAAAACTCACCCATTCATTTCCACTAGAATTCAGCAGGAAGATTAGTTTCCAATACTAATTATTCCAACTTGTAATCCTCTTCCTCTTTCTTGACATCAAATAAATGTGGCCACTAAAGCTACTGGTATTTTGCAACACTAAAAATGTTCTGCTTAGTTGGAAAATTCATCCTCAGTTTACAGTGGTAACTCGCATGTAAGGTTTTTGTATAAAATAATGTCTGAAAGTTAAGGTGTATGAGAACAGAATAAACTGATTCAGAAAGATTCTTATTATTTTGAAGAGCTTTAAATTCTATATATTTTAGTAAACAAATCCTAAAAACATAAAAATAGATGGATTGAGTGACATGACACCGAAAAAAAGTTCTTTTCACATCAATAGATCACTATAGAGCTGTCATGGCCTGAAATGAACTAGATGATAAATGGCCCAAAAAGACAGGAAGATGAAATTCTAATAAAGTTTCAAAACATTTTCATTGCAAAGACGTTAAGAGTTCATCTATCTTTATTTCTGATTTGAGCCATAAAAGAAAAACCAGGGTAAGGAAAAGTATAGATTTTTTTGTTTGTTTCTTCCTAGTCACTTCATTTCACAGTAGGAAGTTCTCTACTCCCAAATTCTGTTCCTTCTTCATACCAATACTGTTATGGTCTCATCCCTGTTAAATATAATTCTTGGTAAAGTATATTTCTCTAATTCATTAAACTTTATACTGAATTTAGCAAACAATTTAGTAATCATGGCTTCCAACATGTAGTGAACAGCAGAACAAAATGTCAGGAAAACCACAGAATATAGAATTTCTGTTTGGTCATAAATGTCTCTGCCTGAGTAGCAAATATGAGTAGTTGAATCTTCAGTGTTACACTGTAATTAAATAATAGGTTATAGACAGTCAGGCTAATGACTTCACTCTTGTAACTCCAGACCTCCTTGACATAGCTAATAATTAGCACTGAATATCTCAGAAATATGTCATGTTCTGGCCTCTTGATTTTTGTTTCAGTCTTGGCATTTCAGAACCTTGATGTACTTAAATAATGTTGTTAAATTAAAATCCTGAAGAACATGCAATATTAGCATTATATTTGTAGATTATAACTGGAAAGAGAGCTGATACTGAATGCATGAATTCTTTAATTGTGAGAATCCTATCAATAAAAATGGAAATCAATTATGTAAGTAGCACGAAAAAATAAAGTTGTGTAAGATATGCCTGATGTATTGACTAACATGGGACAAGAAGGCATATTTCATCAGCAAGACATTGTACAAAACTCTGGAGTTTACTCTTGACAGAAGATGTCTTCAACAACAAAGTCAGCAGTGATGGAGGGAGGATAACTCTTCTGAAATAGAAGGTATACATACATATATATACATATATATATATACAAATACATAAATTACATAAATATATGCATCTGACTGTGATTTACATTGATTTCTTCAGAATTCTATGGCATTAAAATATTTCACTTGTTCTGCTTGATCTGTCTATTCTTGTTCTTTGAAAAAACATCCATTTTGAAATTTGAAATATAAACATTATCTCAGATCCAAAATTATGGAAAAAGCCAACATCTTCTTTTTTATTTCTCTCATATTGATTTCAACAACCATTCAGTAGTTCCAGGACCATTTATTCTTTTCAAAGAGAAGGCTGACACACTGGCTAAGCTATAGGGCTGGTATTCAATTTCCTGCTCCCCCATAGGCCTCTTTTGTGATTTTGCCAATTCACGTAGGCACTTTGTACTTTAATTTCCCCTCACTAAAACAGAGACAGTAGTACCTTCTTGTATCACAGATATATCTTGGGAAGCATTAGGATGGTGCAATATGAAAACAGAGGCCATATAAATGTTTCATAGAGTGTGACAGATGTATTTTAGAAGATGACCTTGCATAACAAGACTTTTTGGAGAACATAGGGAACAATTGTATCTTTCCAGTGTGTTCCCCTTTTATATGAGTTATCCCTCAGAAACAGAAACAAATAAACATTGGGTAGGACAGCATAAGGCAAAAATTTTACAGTGTTATGACAGAAAAAAAAATAAGATGGGGTAAATGAATTCACTCTTTATTTTCATTGTTCAGAAAAATTGAAAGTAATTTCTTGACATATTTGCTTCAAGCACATTGCTCCTTCATTATTAATTTTAGTACTGGATTTTTTTTTTCTTTTACTATTAAGAAAAAGTTTATGAGTAGAAGCTCAGCTAGTGAAAATACTGCTAAAGAAAATCCAAGTTTATACCTGCAAAGTGATTTGATGAGTGAATATTGCAATGCTACTTCTAAGTGACAGAGCCAGGTCTGAGGACTAAATCCACTCTTGTATGTAATAGAATTTTACTTACATGTCCCTTGAGCTCTGCTTGAACTCTTCTCCAGTTTACAGAGTGAAGTGGGAACCCTGGAAGAACAAATTGTCCATCATTTAATCATATTGATCCAAATCAGTCTTGTGCAATTAGCAGCTCTGTCAAGAGCAGCGCGGTTTCCAAAGATGTCTATTCCATCTCCTAGAACACAGACAGAAAGGAAACAATACATGCACCAACACACTGAATTTCACAGCAATCTTGTATTTGATGTCACCTACAACCACACAATAATTTGCAATTGTGGCATTCAAGAAGTTATTTGACAATCAAGTCACATCTCAAATCATGTTTCCCATGTATCCTGTTCTCCTAATTAAATTTTAAGTAGAAAATATATGCAGGTACAATTTACTTTCATGAACTTTGTCACTGGTAAAACCTCATCATATCAGGTTTATTTTTTGAAGCTTGATTGCTCAGATGCAGGAGCAAAATTACATATTTGTAACAACTGAAAAAAATTCAGAGAACTCCTAAACATTTTAGAAAACACTACTGCCTTGTTTCCATGGTACTTAAATAGCTACCTATTAAAAGGGAGAAATTTGATTTTGAAAGAAGTTACTACTACTTGGTAACACACTACAAAATGGGAAACTGTTTTCATTCCATGGCTAGATTAAAATCTAACAAAATTTAACTATCTCATAAAGACCTGTTTATTATTTTATAACTTAAAAATTTTTCAAAGTGATGTCACATTTATTCACTTGCATATATTTCACTAGCATACAGATTTTTTTTTTCATTTAAAAGCTTTCTCTAAAGCAAAATGTTAGCTGATACCTTATTTTCCTGGTATCATTTAGTGTCATTGAGTAAAAAGATAAATATGTTACAACCACACTTTGGTAAAGTAAGTATTTGGCTACCCAAACAAGAGTCATTTGAAATAAGTTTCCACACCACCATAGAATACATCAAGAGAGGCAGGGAGACACCATGCTATGGGCAAATAGGAGGAAATACAGAAATAGAAAGATATCAAGAAATATAATTTTTAAGCAGATGTTTTCCTTTCTTGGTGGGGTAGCTGGTAACCTGTGTGACTGGATGGCAGTGCCTAATATTTGAGAATTCTCAGCTGGGATGATAGGAGATGAGGAGAGGAGGTTGATCATGACTAGAGATTGATTTGGGATTTCATCAAGGTTCAGGAAAAGATATTGGTCCAAGGTCCAGTATTTTCACTGTCTAGAGGAATAATACAGCCCTCGTGCTGGGTTGCACCAAGACAAGAAAATGGACACTGGACAAAGAGATATACTGATGATGAAAGGAGGAATTAATTATTTGTATTTCTAATGCTTCTTGCCTAATAGCTGGCTCACATCAACCTCACGTGCACCCTGGGTGTGTAACTACCTTTATACTACATTACCTGGAGGCACATATTTTCCCTACTAAGTAAGCAACATTTTTAGAGTTCTTGTATTTCTCTGCTGGAGCTTAAATCTGTTGTGTGCCACTTTTTTTATAGAAGAACTCTTTCCCACAGCTGCTTCCAGATGACATGGCATGACAAAGCATGTCTATCATGGGCTTGTGTACTTGTAACAATTATCCAGAGAGATGGGATGCAATATCCCAGTCTGAAGGAATAAGACTGGTTCTAATTTTCTGTCTGGGGGTGGAAAGTTGTTTAAATAGCAGACATGAGTGTGGTGGGGGTTGTTTGGTTTCTGGTATCTTTTCCTATGTGATGCTCTTCAGAATTATCTGGTGTCATCAAAGTGCCTGACCGACCTTTACAAGCAAATATAATGACATTATTTGTGCTGTGGTAGTTTAGAAAAGGAGAATGTGGTTACAGTGCGTGGCTAAGGTAGCAGGGGATCACATTTCCAGTTCAGCTGCATGCTGACATGCAAAGTGACTGGCTACTAGGGAATGATCTCAAGGGAGGAGGCAGGAAAGCAGGCAAAGGGAAGTTTTCTCTTTGGAGATGTGAGACATGAACAGGAAAAATGTACTATTGTGCTGTCATCCTACACTGCTTCTTGAATACTTGATCCTGCTGTTCTCTGTGCTGATACCTCACTAAGCATAAAAGAAATGCAATTCAATTCAGACTTCGTTAGGTGACATGGGAACCTTCGCTATCGTCCTATGTCATGAAATTGTTGGACTCAACGTGGATGTGTTAAAAGCTGCTGGCATTATAGATAACATCAGCTGGCTCTAGATAAAGCAGCCTGCCCCAAGGGGAGGGAGCTGGGAGGGTGGGGAGGGGGCTGGGAGGGTGAGAAGGGGAGTAGAATAACTGCTTTAGTGTCTTCACTGAAGTGACTGCCTTGCCAAATTGCATCATTTTGTTTGTCTCAGAATAAAGATTTCTGTGGTAGAATCAGTCCTGCATAATAGTTCAGAGATCTTTTATAATGTGCAGAAGTGTTTTAAAACTCAGTGTTTTCTATTCTGCTATATAAACTCTGCTCCCCAAATCACTAACAACACACATAAAGCACAGAACACGATGTACGTGTCCTGAGCCACAGTGAGAACTTCTTAATTTAAACTTATTTGCCCTATTCAAGTGATTCAGCATGTAATTAAAGACTATCGCATTATAAAAATTAGCTACAGATCATCATTTGTTACAAGTGTGACTTGCAAGGTCTAAGCCTGCTTAATATTCTGGTTGGCAGCAAAATGTTTGAGGGCAGAATCCAGATCAATACACACAATTTTTTCAATCTTCCCTGTGGTAGCAGTGTTGTACATTTTGGCATCGCTGTCTTGCCAACTGTAATGAAAGAAATTGTCATTCAAAATAAGACCAATTAAAAACTGATGTCCTTAAAAAATAGCACTGCAGCTTTTTTTTTTTTTTCTTTTGGATCCACCATGTTCAGCAGACCACCATGGCATGAATTGCCATTAATATGTCATTTCCCTTTCCTGTTATCACAATATAAAAGACCTTAGCTCTGACCTTTCTATCAAAACATCCTTTGTTTAGAATGAAAGCTATTCACTGTTAGACCCTTATCTATAGAGCTTAGCCAGCGGATCAAATCCAAAGAGCAGAATTCGTTTACTTTGTATTAAATGAGCTCAGTTAAGAAGTTTCAATTTTGGCAGAAAGGTGCATTAATCACAAGGAAAAGAACAGATCTCACTTTTCACAGCTTCTGGTTTACTTTCAATACAGTTACACAGTAAGGCTTTTGTTCCTTAAAAGTAGCACTGTATTTAAATACAGTAAATATAACAAAATTACCTTCTTAAAATTACACTAGAGTTCCTACAGTACAGGATGTCCATAATGACCTCAGTGTTGCATGACTAACTTTACGGCTTCAAAAAGGTTCTAAATTAGTTTGGACAGATGGGTTTTATCCAGAGGAAATCAATGAGGTTTTGTGAGTCTGACTTAATTTTTATGCAGCCAGTACTTTGAGATGAAATTAAAATATGTATAAAAAACATATTAAAGTTTCCCTTGGGTTCATAGTTGTTTGTACATTTACAAGGTGTTAAAGAGATGATTTAAAAACTAACTATATGAGGGATCAATGCAAGTATACTATGATTTATGGTCTTTCATGACATTTTTGACACTTCTGGCCTAATGTCTTATGTGTTTTGAACCACTAATTATCTTTAAATTCATAAGGGTTTGGTGAAATTTTATAAGTGCAATATAATATAAAAAGCTGTATCACATGGAAAGTTTTAGAAGAAAACACACTTTACAAGTTGTAAATAAAGATGTGCTGCACCAGTTAAAAATTCACTTGATTGCAGTACCTCCAAATGGGGAGGGGCTCCCCACCTGCCAACAAAACTGGCAGATTTTTAACTTGCTGCTCAGTACTGAGGGCCAAAATCTGGAAAGCAAAAAGCAGGTTTTCACAGATTTAGTGCTTTCACTGTGTAAGATCATATCAAACCCAAAGGTATATCTGCTTGATCAGCTATGATCTGCTCATCTTCAAGACCATAAAACCCTTATGTAGTCAGATTCTTATATACTCCAAAAAGGAACAGAAGCTGGACTATTCTGGAAACTCATAAGAATTTAATATTTCATATTCTTCTATTTAACTGCCACAACGTAATCATGTGACTGACTCAGAGCAAATAAAAATGTTCCCATAACAGGATTTTAAAATAGTCTTTAAATTATCCAAGGCCAAAAATCTCATCGATGTTCCATTCTGGTTTGGATAATTCATAATATCTCTTGTGGGTACAATGCAGTCTAGGGACTCATAATAACAAATCATTTTTAAAACTACTCCTGTGTCTTTTCATTTTCTCATAATTATTTAACATAGTTAAGGAACACACTAATTTAAAAATCTACATAAAGTAAAAAAAAAACAAACTTGAAAGGTTTATTCCCTAATTAAGTGCAGTCATTAGCAGTGAATGCCTGGAACCTTGTAATGATTCCCCAATGTCTTTTTAGAGATTCAAAGATGGTTTAGTGTGTTTGTTTACTTTTCTGGGGAAAGGAGTGTAAAACACTGTGAAATGCATCACCCAGTTCTGTATTCTGACACATCTACTAATACTGTGTGGATATCAAATGTAGGCTTCAATATTGGATGGTAATGAGATGAAACCTGGGGGAGTCCTCTTTTCCTAACCTCCAAGTCTATGCAAAATTTTTACTGTTAGCTTGTAAATACCTAATAATACATAGATAGACTTCCAACTCTTTGAAATCTGTGGATTTCAACCTGCTAGCCAAATTTTTAATGTTACATAATAGCTGAGAAAAAAATCCAGGAGAAAGACAGGACTACAGAACATTTAGATAATTAAAGATATCCAGGGAGAGTAAATTTCAAGAGGCTCAGGAATGATATTTAATTTATCAAGAATCTAAGCAAAGGTATTCTTACCCTTCTACTTTTTGCCTAATTTTGTGGTAATTAGTGGTGATGACAATTGATGAGATCATTATGCTGAATCTTATTGAGGCCTCCTTTTTTCCACATGATAACAATAGTTACTATCCAAAAATACTACTAATGATTTGTCTTCAATGAAGGAAAATCTTAAAGTCCGTTCTAGATCCTTTGTAGTATCTGTGCTTACAGTATAGAATAAAATAAAGAAAAACAATCTTCTGATGACATTCTCAAAAAGCAAGAAGTCGTCAGCTTTCAACAGATTGGAAATGAAGAGGTAATTTTAATACTTCACTCCTATCAAGCTGCACTTTTCCTTTTCAAATGAAATTATTTGCCATCGATCAACTTAACATTCAGAACTTCCTCTTCAACTGTTCTGGCAAGCCTAACACATACATGACAGCACAGCACAGGCATGCAAACCAATACTTAAATATTGCACACTGACAGACCCCCCCAAAAATCCAGGAAACTGAAGTGTCTGAAAACAGATGTGGAATTTGCAGCAGGCAGAAAACATCTCCCATCAGCCCCAAGTAAAAATGAGAAGAGAGAAGCTCATGACACTGAGAGACTTTTAAATGTTGTGACTTTGCCATTCTTCAAATTGAAATAGTGGACATATATTCAAGAAAGCCATGGTCTCTACAAAAAGCAGGTTTACTTTAATTACCTTGCTCTCAGCTTTTACATGATTCAGAAGACTTAGGGTAGAAAATTCTCTCTAAATGTCTCAATTTCAGAAAATTTCCCTTAAAATATATATCTTTTTCCTATTATAGGGCAGTAATCCAAGGAAAAGCAAAAGTAGAGAACATGCAAAATATCCTGTAACAGGAAAAGGTAATATATAAGAAATCAGTCAGGTGTAGACACACAGAAACAAGAGATGAAATAATGCTCTAAAAGATGAGGGCTCATTACCTTTTCTCTTGTGGGTGTCTACACCTAACTCATTGCTAAGATCTTCCTTCTGTCCATTTTGGGGTCTGTGGTTACAATTTCACTCTGCCAGCTCTGGGTCAGGGAAACAAAGGAAAAAAGTCCAGACCCTTTTGTCAAATATGAGGAAGGCAGCAGTGGTGTTAAAGCATGGGCAAGCATCAGAAAGCTTCAGGGAGCCGAGATGTTTGAGCAGCTCTCGAACACTTGAACGCTTTCTCCTACTCTCAGCATTTTGCTCTCAGGACAAAGATCATCCTGCTGTTAGAGCAGCTGAGTCATGCAGCTCTGAGCTGGTTTAGATTCTTTCTGCTTCTTTTTGTCATGAAAGATTCCCCTTCATGGAATTCATGAAATTATCAAGTCTTGAACTCTGTGCACTTTCAATTCTACATCACAACTTCTTTTCAGCTTGATCTCTTTGCTGTCACAGCTTCTGGTGATTTCAATGTTTGAAGGTTTTCCTATGGCTCCTGATAAATACTTCCTTTAATTCTCTTTCCCACCTACTGGCTCTACATATAGCACTGCCTTTTCCATACTCAAATAGATACGTATTCAACTTCTATCAAAATAGATACCAGCTGAGGAAATGAAAACAAGAAAATACCATTATTTTTATACAAAATATATAATATTCTATATGCAATTAAGGTGGAAAAATCTTTCCCTGCCTTTATTAAATAGCAGAACTGTACAGTGAGCCTTGACAAATCTGTATATTAACATACTGTTACTGGGTATTTTAATCAACATATACAGAAGAAAGTTTAATACCTTCAAATGAATAATATACTTGCATATGTAATCTGGCTACCTTCTAGTAAAATGAATTATGCTACTATATATCAAAGAACTATGTAGAGGAGGGATTGGAATTTCTGTATTCCGTAAGGATAATGTAAGCAACATAAAATTCTGAAAAACATTGCAATTAGATTCTAAATTACTTTACAATCCTTAAGCACATGAATCAAGCTGAGAAATAATCTCCCTAAAACTCATTAATCAAATCAAGTATATAACATTCCTTAACTAATGCTGTCCATTCCATGAAATGTATATACAGAAGGCTTTCTTTTCTACTTCTCTCATAACTGTTTATATGCACACTGAAGAAATATGCCCAGCACTGCTTGCAATGGTTCCAATAAAAAAGTACCATGAAAACAAACCTCTAATAAAGAAAGTCATTATTAGTAGGATGTATGAAGGAGATCATAGAAGCAAAGGTGTAGAAAACTTTCATGGTACAGCTTCTTAAGGAGTTACAACTAAATAAATAAATTAATAAACAAATTAGTTGCAATCCACACATTGCATTTCACTCAACCTGAGTTTCTCTGAGTTTCATATTTAAAAAAAAAATAACTGAAAGTGAAACTCAGCTTGAGAGCACTAGGTTTTATCTTGTTTTACATCAAAACCTAACAAAACTGTGAATTTTTCTTGCTTTCAGCATGAAACTATAAATCACCTCAGGTTTTCTCAAACATTTAATTAACCTTAAGGTCAGTTCCTCAGGGTTAAATGCTGTTGTCACTGGAGAAAATGGGATTTTTGCCATTGACTTCAGTGCAATCAAGCTTTGGCCCGTTGTGAATTATTTAAGTCAAGCCAGTTAGTATGAGCTGGGGAATACTGTAAGATAAAACTGAATAATTACTTAGTAGGATTAAAGTAACAAACCAGGATATATTATTTAGAATTAATTATTCATCTATCTATATTTCATTAGATTTGCTAGTGAAAAACTTTAAAACTAGCAATTTTTTTTCCTGAATTCCTTAGCATCTTTAAAATATTCTATTGGAAAGGTTCATAGGCCAATTAGCCAAACATCTTTGATTGATACCAGACAGAGTGGTAGGAAAAATTATTCCAATAACTCTTCAAATTCTTGGTTGTATTTAAGATAGAAATTCCAAAGAAATGGCTTTGAAGTGGAGAGAAAGTATAAGGTAAAATATGGGTATTTCAATCACTAGTACCAGCTTTTGCTAGATATGTATTTGGAAATGCAGGTAGGCACTGGAAAGATTTAAGAAAATATTTTAGATCATACTCAAAGTTATGTGTCTAACTACCTTAGATGCCTTGAAAGTATCACTTTTAGTCCCTTTTAAAACACATTAAATAAATGTAAATGAACCAGGTAGGTACTCACAGACAGATATGGAAACTGTTAACACAATCCAGAGCTTTAACACAATTCTTTATAGTGATCACTACGGGAATCTCAATTGAGCCTGGAGGCCTTGATTCAACAAAGTATTTAGGCTTCTAACTTCACATTGATTTCCCATTTAAATTAATGGCAAATTTGGGCCTAAAGACTTCATTAAACTTGGGAGTAACTGATTAGACTTTGGTGATATTTTCAGGACACTGAGTTCTTGATCTCTTACAGAATTCCTGGAAAGGGTTACTTTGTGTTAGGGATTTCAGGTTATCTGTTGGTAAAGGCAAACCCACCTGTAACACTTGGCCAGTCTTTGCAGGTGTGGGTGTGCTCTGGAACACCAAGGAGCAGCAGCAGCTCTCTGTGCCTCTCCCTGCAATTGAACATTACAATACACCTCCTTCCATCTCTGGGTTCCAAACCTGCCTGACAGGCAGCTGTACTGTAAATTACCACACTGACACAGGGGTATGGGGTTTTACATGGCAAAAACTCGTGGAGAAAGTGCAAATGCAGGCCCTGTATGTTGGAACTGAATCCTGAGAAAAAGTGACCCCAGCTCTACACGCAGGGGATGCTGGCAGGGACTCCAGGGCTGACACAACATTCCACCTGTTTCTCTGAGGGAGCAGGAAGGTCCCACTGGATTGAGAGTGCAGCTTGCTCTGGGAATGTGTCCATTCTAAACACAATATGGGGAGCTGAACCTCCCCTAAGAGTTTCATACAACCTACCAGAAAAACAACATGTATTGCCTAGAAATTTCATTAGTAACTTCAAATACATATTTCATTTGGGAGTATTTGATGATGGTGCCCTTAGAGATTTCTGTTTTACATACATATATTTAAAATTATTAATGTTTATACTGATTCACTCCTAAATCAATTTTCACATTCATCTCTACTTCATTCACGTGCACGTTTTTGTCCAAACACAAATAGAACTTGAAAAGCCTAAGGTTCTAGAATTAAGCATGAGATGTTAAAAATATCACACATAATTATAATAGTTTTAAGCTATGCTTTGTTAAATTAAAGCTCTGTGATTAACTTCTCTATGTCGTGCATTCACATCTTACTTTGTCCTAAAGAGCCATTGGCTTTTTTTATGTTTCTTTTTCCACCACATTTTTATGTATAAACAACACTTTTCTTGTTTCGTCACAGGTAATCATAGTTGCTGTGTGATTTAGAAGTTTAAAATTATCTGCTCATCTAAATTTTGTCAGCAAACAAATATGCACAGAATTATAGAAGCCATCTACTGACATTTGATTCATAAAAATAAAGGACTATTAACATTTTATTTTATTTTTTTTAAGACTGTAGGGAAAAGCCAAAGTGGTTTAAAATTATTATTTCATACTCCATTTAATTTTAAAAGCACTTGGAGATGAGTTCTTGATTTTTTTTCAATGCAATGAGCAGAATTTCTTTCACTGTAGAGTAAATATACTAACAGAGCTCACTCTTGAGACAAACATATCTGATTTTTTCAATCCTGTATTCTTAATGTGTTATAATTCAATGTGATAGGTATGATTTTTGACATTATGGCATCTGGTTAGATCATAAAGGGTATACAAATCAAATAATATAGATTAGATGCTATGCTGGTCCTTAACCATTAAATGGGGTCATGGTTTCTAACTAGCTAATAGACTCTTATGTACTAAATTATTTCATGGAATTCAGTACCATCTATTCATCATAACATTGACATGCATAATGTTAGGTAATTCATTTAAAAATTCTTCCCTTTTGCTTCTGGTTTGGATGAATTTTTATTAAGGCAAATTACTTAGGTAGTTGTCAGTGCTAACAGTACTAATATTTTTAATTAACACTGGGTTAGGGTTGGGGTTAGGCCCTCTCCCAAAACTCGGTTGAGAAGTTCAAAAGATTCTTCTTTAGAACTCAGTCTATGTTTCCTGTTCAAGGTAGCAGAACACTTACATCACTTTGGTAATTCCTTACTTCTTAAGAAATCAGAATAAAAGGTGTTTTTGATTTTTTTCAAAAAATCAACATTATGACAATAATGGGTAGGCCAATAAATAAATAGTATGGATGAATCTTGATAAGCATTATGTAAGTTATTATTGTTGGATGAGTTTATAAATGCTTTAGAAAAACTTTATAAATGCTTTCCAGAAAATTAATGTCATAATGAAAGGAAAATAATAAAAAAACTTACAAGAAAATAAATGAGGAAAATCTGAGACGTGATTAAAAAAGCTGAAGAGACAGGGCAAGCAGAGAGAAGAGAATAGTTATTGTTATCCATAGATAGTGATAATAATCGTGATTATTAATAAAATAATAATGATAAAATAATAGTGATAGACACTCATTGCCCAAGTTACTCTGCAATTCCATCACCAGGTTTGGAAAATATGCATGGAAGACTCAGGTTTAATTTCAAAAATTTATAAGGTTCATCAGGATCTCTTGATCAAATCACACATTTACAGTACATTGTTATCTGTCACAATCAATTAAAACATGAGAGACTTAAGTGGCCATAGAACACTTGGGAGGTCTATAATGTCCCTGATAAGACTGTACAACACCTCTTAATAGTGATGGAAATTAGAGGTGTGCCTGGACAAGAAAAACAGACTTCTCTATGCTTATATGTTTGAAAACTTTATGGAAATGCCAGAAAGTCCTGCTGACAGCTAAAAGCTCAGCACTATCACATCTGATCTCCTCTGAATGACCTCAGTACCAGGATAAATATTGCCTGCCAGTACTACTGAGAAAAATATTTACAGACTTTTGTTGGAGAAATGTTTTCCTGTTTGGAAAAAAACACTCTCTAAATGAATGTTGCCATGACCTGGTAAGCAGGGGGGAACACAGAGACTGCTGGTTATAATTAGCTGCTGCAGTTGCTTGCTGCTCTGAAGCAGTAACTGAGATCTGCATTGAGAGGAAGAAAAAGAGCAACTTGGGAGAAACAATAGGAAAAATTCACCTTTTAGCTACCATTTTTTAAAATAAAGAATCATGCTAGGTGGAAAATTCTAGGGGTTTTGTTGTGGCTAAACTGTTTTGGATTTTGTTATAGATGTTTCTTCTTATTCTTGTTGTGAGTCGTGGTTGGGTTTAGGGATCCAGAAGGAAAATCTCTCTTTAAATTGTTGCACAGCCATCACCTAAACACAAGATGGAATACAATGAGGGCAGACATGGTACCCATGAGATTTGGGTTAAACTAGTAAAGCAGTTACAGCTTTGTAATTCAAATACACTTTATGATGGAAGTCCACACCTATTTTTGTTTCAGTTTTAGTTATGGCAAGCATGACTTACTCACTGGATAGATTTCCCCAGTCCCACACATCTCTTGCTAAAATATTGATATAAATATTTTGCCTCTGTGTCTCTCTCCTCATAGACACGCAGTACAAAGGTCACCATGCAGAAGACATGCAGAGTTATTTCAGCTGCTCTGCACTACCTAGCATGCTCTGCTAAGCACATCAGCTATTTGGCCACTGCAGTAGAATTTGCAAGAATGGGGAGGATGCTGCCCCCCCAGCCCTGCCCTGCCTCCCATGGATTTCTGAAATTATTCTTTCTTAAAAACTCAAATTCCCAAGATAAATAAACTTCTTTTGAGTTCATCATCCTGCTACTTAGAGAAGTTTAAAAATGTTCCAAGACACAGAGGGACTTCAGCTTTAGCTCCAGTGCTCACCTTACTAACATACACATTACAGAGAATTGAGGCTTTAATTTGCAAACAGAGCAGTGCTCTACATTTGTATGTTTGCTTTGGTGGATGAGGGGGGAACACTGACAGCAAATATTATTTTCTGAGTTTTGAAGCCTCTTCAAGACTTTGGATTGATTCACTTGAAGTTCATAAGTCTGCCAAAAAAAAAACCAAACAAACTTAGGCTATCCAGTATACAATTCCCTACTATTTTTCAATATAAATTTACTATTTTAAATCCATCTCTTGTGTCCTAAACCAGATTTTGTCCTAAGCAGCTGTGATTGAATTGTAAAATCTCACCCTTGTGTCTGGTTTCACATCTGGCAACACCCAGCTAAAAGTTACAACTTAGAATAATTAAAGGAGGTTTTTAAAAAGCCAAAATTATATATAAAGAATAAATTATTAAACCACTATTTTGTTTTCCAACCAAATTTGCAGAATTTGCAGAAACTTTAAAAGTAGCTGGGCTATCCAGTTATTTCTAAAGGTGTTGATCAAAATAAGAACATGCTGAGGAAAGTAAAGGCAAGCTTGTAAATGGGTGGGGACTGGGCAACATTAAGCTACCATAATTGCTAGCCAGCAGTATGTCTCCACTTTGATGTCAACTATGTGCTTTCTTTTGTCTCAGAGAGGAAGAAACTTCAAAAGATTTAATTTCAAGACAATAAAGGGCCTTGCTAATACATGTACAGACTTTAACTACAAATGGAAATTTTTAGTGTCAAAGATATAAATGGAAATGGGTCAGAACTAAATATTAAGTTTGTGTGTTATTTGTGTAACGCATCCAACAAATATATTCTTTATATGAGTATGAATAAACCATATAGGTAAAGCTAATGAAAAATAATAATCATGGATTTTAAAAATGAGAAATCTACATCTTTGTCTCTATAATTTTGTATGATTTTTTAATAATTTTAATATGTCTGATACTTTAAATATGACATAACCTTAAAGGAATTAGTGGAATAAGTGTGAACAATCCTACTGACTTATAACATATATAAAGCTGCATATATAAAGAAGATGGCCATGACACCTTATCATTCCTATGCAGAAACCATACCAACATAAATAGTTTGAACAAGTATGGATATAAAAAATACTTTGTCAAACAAATTATTTTTAATTAACGAATAAAGATCTGACAATGAAAATGCACTAAGAATATAAAGCTGATATTAATGCAATTTTTTTCAATAACTCTATTGGGTTTTGGGTCTATTCTCAAATCATACATAAAACTTATTAATGATACATGTCAAAGTTTTTTTTAGATCTTGAAATATAGAAGGGAAAATTAGAAGAGTATGGGTGGAACTCTTTGCTCACACAGCTGTACAAAGAGACTCTTTTTGTTGAACTGGAAAATTTACTGCATAAACTGAGATAACTGCAGAGGAGGTGTCTTCATTCATTATTGGATGGAAGAAATATTTCATTTTCAGAACGCTGTTATAAAATCTAAAGGAGCTTAAAGGGTAGCATCTACCACAAGGTGAGTTCAGTCCCACCCTCTGCCTGACAACATTTGAATGTGGATTTCATTCTTCCCAGAAGAGAAAGTTGAAAACTAGATTATGTGTCACTCCCAGGTAGGAATAAAATAATTAAATATATATTGAAACTCTCTAGTGTGTTTTTTTTTCAGTCTGGTCCAAACTGATTACTCTACAAATAAATGATCTGGATTCCAATCACTTCCCCAATTAGAATTCAGTCTACTTTATCTACTGGTTATACTGTGGAGTATTTTTCTCTACATTCATTCATGCAGCAAAAAGCAATGTCAGCTGATGTATTTCACTTAACACCAGAGTGCCCTTGATTCTCATCTGTGCATAGCTAACAAAGGAGTGAAATGGGTCCTGTCCAGGCATCCTATTACTGAGATGACTATTTTTCTTTAAGTAATAGTTCACAGAGTGCTGATAAATCCTAATCCTGCCCATTTCATAAGAGTTTTTTGTAGTATCTAGCACATAATCGAAACATGCTTTTCTGAACTTCTGTTTACACATCACGTCTTAGCAGTTGTGGTCAGTTATCCTGTATTCTAAGAAAATGTGGCTGTTTAAATTCCTGCTGAAGACACCTCCTTAAGAAACGTCTCTGAAATATGAAGGCTATTATCTCCTGTGTAGCAGATTTGCTTTTACTTTCAGAGGTTCTTTCTTTGTGTCACAGCTCATGTCACTCCAAGGCAAACAGCAGAAACGGCAGAATTGTTTCTCAGTAGAAAGCTGTCCTCTGACAAGACCTAACTTTCTCATCCACTGCTGCCAAGTACTTTTGTGCTCCCAGAATTATGTTAGACTCTCTAATTATATTGTATGAATGGGACTCAGGACCAGCTGTGCAATAATATAATTAAGTATTGTCCTAAACCAAGACAAGTAGGCATTACAAAACTTTAAATCCAGGTGACAATGATTGTGATTAGTTTGGATGCACCCAAGTCTACCTTTATTTGAAAAATCTGCACAGCAGCTACATAGTAAAGATACTTAGTTTTTGTCAAAATGAAAATAGCTAAAATGAAGGCTCCAGGTTTCCCAGTTTTGCTTTATATGTTGTGATGGGAAATCTGAACTGCCTTCTCAGTCAGTTATTTGTGAAAGCTAAGAGCTTTTCTTGAGCTTTCTTGGGTCTGATAAAGCACTTCACGTCCTCCAAGACAAAATACTTATTGATCCCAACCATGTAACTGCAGAACAAACAGGAGTTTTGCCTGAAGGACTGAGCAGGGACTGCAAAGCTGGAACATAAGTATCAGAATTCTAATACACAGATTTAGGTTGCGACTATTTACCGGATTTCTGCTTCCAAATTTAATGACAAATTTTAAATAGATACCAACAGGAAAGCTCTCCCAGTGCAGGAACTAAACTGATTGCAACTTTTCAGATGCCCTCTAATTGTGGCTTACTTTTGAGCCAGCTGTTGTGTCCATACTATAAATCGGAAGAAAACAACTGTGGGGTGGACATTTAATTCTGTCTCTCTCTCGATACGAACATTAACCACTGGCCTGCTATCAGACCACCTGCAATGTGTTAGTCATTACAGAGGTCACTGTTACTGAACATTTTAAACTGTGAATAGCTTCAGTTTAAATTAGGTGTAAAAAAAGTCATTTCCTTTCAGTGATAAACTAAAACACCTGCAGCACAGCTCAAGTTTACCATGAGAGATATAAACTCTCACTCTGAAGTTGGGCTGACTGTTCAAGGACATACAAAACCACAGTTTTATAAGATAAAATCTTTCTAACCTAAATTATTACTGTGTTGCTAGATTAGGTGTTTACATGCACAACTGTTTTCCTAGATTGCAAGTTACTCTTGGAACAAATGACATCTTCTGTTGTGGATATATTATATGACTTCTGTCCTCAAGTCACTCATAATCTAACTTTTACCTCAAAAAAAAAAAATCAAACCAAAAAACAAAACCACCAACAAAAACAAACAAACAAAAATACCCAAACCCCAAAACACAAAAATCTATCCAAAATGAAACAACAAAAAAAATGCAAACCAAACAAAAATCAATCAACCAAACAAAACACAAAAAAGAAAACCCATTTGTTCTGTATTCCTTGTTTGTATTGTCCCTTTTCAATCATAAAATTAGAAACATTGCATTTTAAATCCAAAGGTGACAGTTGCAGGATTTCTGATTGCAACAATTTTAGCTTACATTATTAGATATTATTTACAATAGGTTCTGTGAGCCATGTTCAGAAGTTATGTACAATTGAGGCCATGAGAAACAACTAGGAGACTGGGTAAATATTAAATTGACACATTGACACAGATGACACCAGACAGATGGGCAGATTCTATAACTTCAAAATTTGACATTTTAAAAAATAAAGACATGAAATCAACATATTATAATTAAAATGTCCCAAAGACTAAGGAATGTGAAATATCCAGACTGAAAATCTGGACTCTAGTGCACACTTAATTCACAAGATGTTTAAGCCTCAAGTTTTACTCTGAAAAACTTACCTGTACAATTC
The DNA here is from genome assembly GCF_049639895.1 of Pseudopodoces humilis. Lineage (NCBI taxonomy): Eukaryota > Metazoa > Chordata > Aves > Passeriformes > Paridae > Pseudopodoces > Pseudopodoces humilis. The sequence continues at coordinate 11,430,880 of NC_142213.1, read as the reverse complement.
TAAATGGTTTGATTACATGGTACCTGAAAACAAGGGAGAGAGAGAGAGAAAGTCTGGTAAGGTATTAATTTATCTGCTCTTACAACTCTTTCCACATATTCAAACACTGGATTAATTTTGATTTTCGTCCTAACATATTAATTTTATACTTTAGCTGACTCACTTGTGGGACCATTCTCTCAAAACTTGTTGAGATTGCAACTTACAACACTTGTTTTCAGCAGCCTGTATAGTATAAAGTAACTTTGAAATGCAAGGTTTATTTTAGCTGAGCTCCCAGTATGCCTTGCAGAAGTACATATCACCTTCCCCAAGACTGAAAAAAACACTCGAAAAAATTATGAAATGCTTGTAAGTAGATGAAGAATAAAAAAGAACCAGGTTTGGGAAATTTTCAGGAGCCAATATTCTGGTGTCAGTATTGTGCCAGCTACCACTGCTGCCTTAGTAAGTGCCACTTCTGAAGGAAAGATTACAGAGGTTAGTTTTAAATGTTGGAGAAAAGTCACCAAGGGATGCATTTTTATTCATGCTCCAGTATCTTTTTCATCCTCAGTGGTTTACTGCGGCTTGGCAAATTGTAACAGCTGAGTGTTTAATCACTAAATTTTCATGTGTGTTTCTGTCTGTATATAATATAATTAAGACTTTTTGACTTCCATATTCCAACCTGTTACTATCAGTCATTGCACTACAGACAAAATCTGCCTCCCAAGCGGCTTCTTTCAATACACCATAAAACTGAGCACTGGTGTGCTAACAGAAACGAGTTCTGTAATGTGGGAACCAGCCAGCCTTTTCCAGTGTCACATCAAACACAGCACTGTGTGCTCATTGACAGCTCTCCCATGCTGAAACAAGCCTGCCTCATAGATAATAAAATACTGAAACCTGTTAATAATATTCCCAGTATGTTCTCCAGGTAATGTCCTGTTTGCAGAACACAGGATAAACAAAATTTATTTTAATTTTTCCAGGCAACTCCTGATTCTCTAGATAGATACTTATAATTTCATAATATATTTATGTCTAAGAAATAGAATCTCTACTCTTTTTGCAAATGCAACAAATTTTACAAGGCAAGGAATAATGTCCTTTGATCTGCTTTAAGATTACAGTAGCCAATACCATTAAAAGTCATTGAAAATTACTTTTGAAAACAATAAATAATATCAATAAAAATTGAACAAAATATTTAAATATATGAGAATTCCATCGATATAAATTCAACAAGTAAAATATTATAATTTGAAATGAGTTCAAACTAAATTCATGTGCCAATATCTATGAACTGGTTAAAAAGAAAAAAAAAACTGGATACACAAACTTTTATTCAAATATTACTTCCTTCTGGAGAAAATTTGAAAAAAAAACCACATAAGACATGCAATGTAAAGAACATCATGCTCAGCACGCTCAAAGAAACAGGCTCTATATCACAATCAGTTTTTGGCTTTCCTCTCAAGATCATGAAAGGCTTTTTGGAGAGCCATAGACTGATTATCAAATATTTAGTACCTGCAAAAGCATAAATTAAGGGAGCAATCCCAGAAGATAGTCTGGCTTTCAACCCTCTCCTTAAAGCTAAGAGAATAATCTCATTTTTTAAATACTATTTATTTCTTTTCCGTTTAGCTTCAGAATAAAATATCCTAATCCACTGCAGGAAAGCAAACCTCTCTCAACTGAAGTTGCATCCTCATTTTTTATATAACCCACATATTTTACATAATATTTCCACAGTAATTTTTAATCTTATATACAAAGCACTCTAACTTCTGTCAATACTACCCAGAATCTTATTGCTTTCACTCTTTCAATTTCTTATACGAGAAGGGCACAACATACAAAGCTGTGACACTGTGAGGAAGATCATGGACCACCCTGCACCAAGAGCTTCCTGGTGGGCCCCCAGCAGAAATGTGCTCCACACTTTGTGCTGTTTCTCTCTCTTTTCTGCCCGATTGGGCCCGGAGGGAACTGTGGGATGAGAACATCTCCATGCTGCTCTGTAGATGAAGAGGATACAAAGCCTCAGCCAGGGCAGATTTTTGTTGCAGAGGCTGGGAAACTGGGCCAGTGTCTGTTGAACTGGCCAGTACACCCCCATGAAATTCTAGAACAGCCTCCTCCACTTAACTCAGGATCGTTCATGGAGTAAAGCAATGCTCCTTGTGGGTAAGCTTGGCCAACAGCAAGCTGAGAGTTGGCAGTGATCAATAGCAAATATTTTTGCCTGTTATGGACTGGATTATATAAACACCAATATTAGTTGCTCACCAAGATTGAGGACTCTTCAAACTGCAGCTTGCAACACCAACAGAAATAAATATATACATTGTTAAACTTGACCTTATAAACATGTGCAAGAGCTCAACATTTATCTCAATACATCATGAGCAGTGTGCAAATATTGTCCAGATTAATCTGTTGCTAATTCCAGAGAAAAGCAAAAGCAGCACACTGAAGCCAGTGGCAATGTTACTCCTAATTATGTCTCTGAATCAGACAATCATTTGCTTAGGGCTTCATTCAGTGGCTCTTGCACATTGATAATGCTGCAATGAAGATTTCAAGACACTAAAACAGAAAAAGGAAGGATAGCAGCTATGAGACCCCACATGCCTCTGTATTATCTGTGACACAAGAACAATCTCAATTCAAAATAAAATTAACATATGCAATATATTTTAATGACATTTGAGGAATGCTAATCTATAGCTATAGTAAACCATATTTTGAGATATTGCTATTGGAAAAAAAAGCTGTGCTAAAATATAAAAAAGGTGTTTGATTTTTTTTTAAATACATCAACATCATGCTGTATGTTCTGTTGAGAATAGACTGTTTCCCTAACCATGGAAATGGTTACTGTAATTGTGCTCTTGAGTAAGAATGAGCCTCTGCAGGAGCTGACCCATGAAGGACTGCAAAATACTCAAGGGCAGCAAGAGTGTAAACTTATGTTGTTGTAAACATGGCCCTTAATCCATCAAAAGAAAAACATATGGATTCCATCTTTATTTATTTCTACAACAAGTCAGAGTCATCATGACATCTTTAAATACTTTGAATATTACTGTGCTGACTTATGAACTAAAAAAGGCAAAACTTGACTCCACTAAAAGAAAAAGGCTCTTTTTTTGGCTTATTGCTCAACAAAAAGCAGAGCTTTCTAAACACTGCATTAAAATTAATAAAGTTGTTTTGAAAATCTTGTATTTCAATATTATTACAGCTGCAAAAATTAAGAATTTGGCTACAGCTTTGAGTCATGAAAATCCATCAATCTACATAGATTTCATTTACTAAAGCTGCTATATGTATGCAAATTCTTTTAAAGTTCGTCTAGTGGAAAAAAAGCAACTTGGTTAAAGCATATGCATGAAGCACTAATGAACATACACAACAAAGAGAAAAAAACCCTCAGCATATCATACTGACCATATTTTATCCAATAAATATACAATATGACTACTGAAGGTAAGGATAAAAAGAGATTTTAACACATACAGTTAAATATAAAGGAAAATATATGACTGAACTGGCTATTTACCAAGAGTATCATTCTTTCTGAGATGTAATAGTGCATATCTGTTGTGACTGGTTGCTGTTAATGCTAGCAGTTTGATTATTGTTTTAGACCAACTTAATCAGAGATGTTCCAGGTCTACCTTGCCCCTGCCTCGGCCAGGCTGCTTCTCCCTTTTTCTTAAACCAGCACTCAGATTCCTGGAATTAAACAGTGAGTCTGTTTTAGCAACTGAAATGGATAAAGTACAAGCATATTAAAAACAAACAAACAAAAAACCCAAAAAAACCCAACAAATTTTTGTGTGTTTCAGTTTCCCAAACCATATTACTGTCTAAGAGCAGCAAACATGTAAGGATAGGAGGAGGGCAGGACCATAAACTGTGTATCTCTAGAATTATACCCTAAAGATTCAATCATAAATTAACCCATGTATTTGTGTACTAGAAAAGAGGCAGTACATCCTGGGTAGAAGTAACATCAATATTCTGATGGGCCTAGGACTTAAGTCTGTGCCCATTAGCAAATATGAGGGAGAAGGGAGGGAATTCTAACAATTTAGGCAATGTTAGGCAATGGGGATGGACCACTGGGGTGTGTGTACGTTTGGTGTTTATTTGCTCATATATCCAAGGCAAATAAATATGTATCCAATTTGAAGAGAGAAACCTGACAAACAATAACAAAGATTCTCAAAGCTGTTTCTTAATAAGATGTTCGATATCAGTTTGTAAAGAGAAGAATGTAAATACAATAACAGCAACAAAATAAAAAACCTAAGCAAACAAAAAAAACAACCAAACCAAAAAAAAACCCCAACCGTCAAATCCTCCACCACAATTTCACACGGTCTGTGTGGAACATCCCAGGGTGGGGCAGTGAGCTACAGGCCAGAGTCAACATGGCTGGGAGACAATCCCTTCTGGAACTCTGTCCAGCACAGGTCACCTCACTGGGAGACAGGCTGCGAGAAAAGAAGGGAATTCAGGGAAAAGCAAGGAAAGTTGTTTAGCAAAGGGAAAGAGATTTATGAGGAAAGATTTGAAAGAAGTAACAGACTGGCCAAATAATGACTAGGTAGGGGATATGAGGCATGGTAGCAGTCTATAAATATTTCAAGATATAAACACACAAATAAGACAAAAGAATTATCTAATGATGTTCATGGAATATAACCAGGAGTTAGAAGATTCACGTAAAAAAGGAAAAATGTAGGTTACATATCAGGAAACTCTCTTGAAAGTAAGGTGCTTTAGACTGGCTGAAGAAAGGAAATGATGTGTAGATCCTCTCTAGTATTCAGCAAATTTTGCAACAAAATTAAATAATGCACTAGCAAGTGTACCATGGAGAAAATGCTTACATGGAGAAAAGAAATTAATATACCTTTAGGGTCAATAAAGTAATCTTAAATTTAATCAATGTTAATTCACTTTAAAAACAAATAATCTTATTAATTTTCAATATTCAGGAGGCATTAACATTTGTATATTAAATATTTCTATAGGTTAATAATTTTTAGATAGCAAAACTGTTTGAAGGTTTAATTGTCATTCCTGCAAATCTGATGACTAAATAGATTTTTTTTGTATAAACTGTAAACAGATACTGTTTTTCATTCTAATTTGGAAAATTTTTGAAATTGTAATTCATAAAAAATTTAGAAAATTGTTTAGGTTGCTTGTTTTTTTTTGTCTTTATTTATTCCAGCATATCAGAAAAAGACTATGGCATTATCTAGCCAACTGTCCAAAATTGCAGCATAAGTTACAGCTCTTAAAATTCTTCTCTATTTTCCTCATTATGACTATTTAATTCAAACAAATTTATATGGGTATAAAATCACCTTTATAAAATTTCTGGTGTGTTTTGCTTACATAGAAAATTTAAAATTTAAAAAAAAAATCTTTGAAACTTCTGTTTCCCAGGAGTTACATGTATTATAACAAGTAAAATCCATTCTCCCTTATATTCTCCCTATACATTCTCCCTATTCTCTTTTTACCAGTTCTAATAGTAAGTGTTATTTAAATCCTACTTTAAAACATAAACAGTTCCAGTTTACTAATAACTCCTCTAATCCTAAACTAGCTTATCTGTCCTAAAATAATGATATTTGAGATCTAAATATTTCTATTTCTTGACTAAGACCACCAGAAAAAAATCCACTATTCCCTTAAATTCAGTTTTAAGTTTTCTGGTCTAATTTCATATACTTCTGTTAATGTCATCATCACATGGTAAGTTCGTTAGTTAAAACCCATGATACGAATTAGCATTGAGTAAACATGATGGGAGATACGAAAATTTGCACATGTGAGCAGTAGCACTACAGAAAGAGCTACTACATTCTGCAATTTCATCCTCGAGACTAAAATATTATTTACCTTCCTCTGCATGTCTGGCTGCTCAAAATCAAGTTGATAAAAGTGCTTAAGTTGTCTTAGCTAATTAATGAAGGATGGGTGCACGTGTGGAAATGAGTGTGCACGTGCAGCTACTAGGAGAAATCTAGAAAGACTTGAGAAATTTTTGAAAACATTTGCCTGTGTGCTTTCTTAGGGCACAGTCCAACCCAAATGAGTCTCTGTGGCTGTTTGCCATGGGAAGCTCAGTAAACTTCCTGTGAGGAATCCCAAGCCTGTCCAACTGTGCTCTCAGCTGAAACCTGCTCTGGGACAGCCTGCCCTGCTGCTGTGTGCCTTTTTTGGGGTGTCACAGGGGAACTCCTTCAGCCAGCTGCATGGTAAGAGCCACAGGGTTCTGACAGAGGCAAATCTAATGTGAGCTGAAAAAAGTCACCGAGTTCTTTAGAAAGGTCACATGTTGTTTTATTTGTTGCTCAGCCTCTGATGATTTCACTGGGAATCCTTTTATGAAGCTTGAAATTTATTGTTAACGTATCTCCGTGTGAAGTATTGGAGGAACTGTGGCTTTCCAACTTGGTAACAAGAGAAAAGCTGATGTCAGAAGAAAGTTCAAAAACTCTGCTCTCAGGAGAAAGTCTCGGACGCTACAGAATTCCTAGATACATCATTTCCTAGAAGAAATATAGTGCAGTCTCATGTATGCATGGCTTATGTTCACACATGTACACAGATATATGACAAAGGGATCACAGACTATATTTAAAATGTTATTAAGTGCTGTCGTAAACATGAATAGGATTTTGTGTTTTATGAGATGTAAGCAGTCATTTGGACAATGAGAATGATTTACTATAACAATGAATTCATTAGTATAATATCCTATTATATATACAAATGCTTCTTTTGTTCATATAGCAAATACATTTTTGTTGAAATTATAATAGTGTCATTTAGGTTATAATGTAAATGTGGTATAACACTGCAGACATCACCAGAGTCACATTCAAATATATTGCATATCTTTGTTCAAATAAGAGCATTTTACACAAACCCTAATATTCTGTTACTAACCTTTAGAATTAATTGTCCTCCACAAGTGATTTGAAGTTGAAATATAACATGATACACATCTAAAATAAATATTTTAGCAGTTCTGGGATAATGACTTCACTTAAAATGCAGTTAATAATTTGCCATACCCTCTGGCTTACAGTTTGATCTCCCATATGTTTCAGGTTGTCTCTCCTACGGGACAAAGCACGTGAGCCCTCTGATTGGAGGCCATGGCTTCAGTGAATCACTGCTTTCTACCACAGTAGATATCTGAAATTCAGTTTCTCAGTCTCATAAAATCTCTCATCAGCAGTCTTATATTTATATGTGGTGGATGTTATCTGCTGTTCTAGAGGTGAAAGGCACAGATACCTGAAATCCAAGAAGGATCAAAATAGGAGAGTCTGTGAGAACTTTACCTAAAAACAAGTTAAGTATACTGAAGATAAAAATTGCGAACATAAATAACATTTCCTTATAAAAACAATGTACTTGTTTGCATCACCATTTTAATAATATTTCTCCTTTACCCTGGTTTTACCTCACTAAACTGAAATATTAGTACTTTATAGTCTTTTTCAATCCATAATTACTACAGTTCAATTATGCTCTTGCATATGTCAGGTACACTGCAGTCTAATTTAATCTTCATTACACATTGCCATATTGCAATTATACATGCTATCAGAGTGTTAACACATATTTAAACCTGTTATTCCTTTGTCACTGATTTACAAAGAGGTACCTGAAAAGAAGCAGATGTCATAATTACGTGCTTATGCAGCTCATTTTATACTAAGCCTCAACGTAAATTGCAGATGAGCAAGGCATGTCCTGAAATTAATGTAGTGATAGTACACTAATGCTGTGATTCATTACGGTTTGCCAATGTGCTGCACTTCTGGAATGTGTGATAAAATTATATTAATACTGCACGGTAATGAGATTAATGAATTTGTACATGGGGAAGAATAATGGTTCCCTGTGTTAGACTATTGAAAAAATAACATATAGGTAATTAAAAAGAATTAGTCAAACTCGATACAACCCCATTTATATTAAATTAATTTGTCTGGCTTCATTTCTAATAATTGATCACTTTCTGTAAATTATAAAGCAATCTTCAACCACATGAAGTACTACTGTAGGAGAAGAGTTTCCAGAGTATTATGAACCATCAAGGTGGTCCCTGTGGGTTCATATTAATTAAGGTTTAACAGTTTGGAAAATTGTAGCAATATTTTATGATTCATGTAATTAAACTCTGTAACAAAACGTCACAACCACAAGTTATATCTGTGCCTATGATTTATATCTTGCCCTTATTTCAAAGGAAGCAGAAGTAATGAAATATTCTTAAACACACAGACAATCAAAGGAAAAATGTACTGGTTGTTTTTAGTGTTGCTAACTAATCACATTAGCATTTCATTGCCTCTACTTCAGGCACTAATGGCCACCATCAGACAGGGCAAATTAGATTAATTTAGTATTCAACATCATAAGCTTTTTCAATAAAGTCTTGATTCTGATCCCTGACTCGTTTTCTCCTCTGTAATTCCACTTATATCAATTGAATTTTCTCCTCTTTTCTGTACTAACAGTGCAGAATCTAACCCCTTCCTTCTTTGGTTCTCTGATACAGTTAAAACTTGTTAGCAAAAGCTACTTCTGTAAATTTGAAGTCACAGATCTTCTAAACAAAACAGAACTGCAGTCTAATGTGGCTGATGCTGAATTTCAGAGACTCACTGTATAAAATGGAAAGACTCTGTCTGAAAATGTGTTCTCTTGTATAAAATGTTCTTGCATAATCTGTCATATTCAGCCACCTAAGCAATTAATGTTCTTGAGGTATTGCTTTCTTTTTCTTGTTACTGAAGTTTCTCACTTTTAAATTTTTTTACTAAATATTAACACTGAAGAACTTTTAAAGTGAAATTTTGTTGCCAAAAAAAGGTGAAGCCTTTTTTTGCAAGAAAGCTTCAATTTTGACTGATTTCTTGAATCTAAAAAGCATATTTTAAAAGACATGAAAAATTGTTAGCACTCTCAGTACAAAAATCAACTCCTTTTTCATTTAATGATATCCTATATTACACTGGTTCTTGGATGCCCAAAAACTACAGCACCTGTCCTGCTGTGTGTCACTTGCAATTGATGGCACATCCTGCTCAGTGTGGCTCTGAGATTGATACATGATGGTGGATCAATCAAGCAGGGAGATGTCTAAATTCTATAAATTGTCCATCATAATAAAGACAGTTCTAACAAATCAGATACCAGGTTTGACACTAATACAAATGCAGGGATCATGAATTAAAAAACCCCAACAGATTTCAAGGTTATACTTATTTCTATACCCAAATTTAAGCTAGAAAACAAACTTTGTCTTTAAGTAACTGCTAGTTGGGTGCTTTTTTTTCCAAATTCTAAAAATTTTCCCCCAAAAAGCTTTTACCTTTTATTTTTCAGGCTGAGAGTTATGTCACAGCTATCTCATCTTATGAGCTGGGGTTTATGTAGAGAGTGCACATGGCTTGTGTTGCATGCAATGTACTCTGATGTGCTTTGTGGATTAATAGGATTCTTCTGCTTCTACAACATTACAAAATTTGGTTTTCTGGTAGAAATAGTATCTGTTCTCAATGATCTTTGTTCTCAGATATCACAGTAATGGCATCAAATAAGTACCAGAGAAGAACACTGGTTAGTGCAAATGAGCAACAAATGTAAGGCTTGAAGTGAGACCGCAGAAGTCCATTTAATTGACCTGCAGGCTTCAGACTCCACTCTGACTGTAAAATGGCATTTTGCACCAAGTAGACTTTGAGATTCTCTGGATGAAAGAGGGCAGGACATGTGTTAAGGACATGGGGTGCATTCTGAAAGGTGAGAAAAACCCCACAATTCCTGTATGTGCATTTTGAACCAAAGTGGGGAGGGGGTCCATAGAAGTGGTGTGTCATCCTTTGCTATCTTTGCCAAAAGCCTGTTTCCTGTCAGGAAAATCAAAGTGACTACTTGTCCAAACTTGTAAATTACTATCTTTAAAAGGTACAGCATTCTTATTCCATTTTTGAATTCATCATCTTACTAATTTTTCCTCTGTCACTGAAAAGTGAGTTTCCAGTTCAGGTGCAAGCACTCCTAAAATCTGTTTTGGCCATAAATAGAAACATACACCATAATTACAGCAGAAAAAAGAAATTACTCTCATCTGCTGATATTCACATTGCAGCTTTAATTTTTGTGAATTGGTTGGTTTTCCCCTCTGTATTATTATACTGTCTTTTTCTTGGAAGTAAAATTTAACCTAGGGTTTATAGGTGCAATAGATAACAATTCTGTCCTAATCTAGTTATGACAGATTTAATATCAATGGGACTTAGAGGAAAATCAGTTTCCTGACAAATGAGGATAAAGTGAAATCTTTAAGCATTAATAAAAATCAACATGCCATATCACGTCACCAGTCATTCAAAAGTGACAAGCAGAAACAGTCTGCTGAGACAACATCCAACCACAAGCATAATCACATTTATGATTTAATTCCCATTTAACATCAATCACATCAAATTAATAACCATTCTCAAAGAAAATTAAATCCTGAGCGTATTTTTCCTTTAAAGTGTTATGATCAGAGAAGAAAGTCCTAATTAAATCTTAAACCAACTACATGTTTTATACATGTGACACCTGTAACTTGGCCAGCATTGTGAATTGGCCCCATGTGGATTTTCATCATAAAAGAAACTGACAATCCCTTCTAGCAGCTGCCATAAGTTTGATTAACGTGTAGCATATCCTTTTGTGAAAGTTCTTGTAAAGATTTTCCATTACTTTAATGACTGTGAAGCCATTTTGATTTAGGAAAATACCAGGCTTCGATGATTAGTGTTCAACATGCAACTCAGAGACAAACCTACAAGCCAATATTTATTCTGCTCTTCTTATGAGTGTTTGTCAACACTAGACATCCTGCTCATACCTTATTTCACCTTCCCATGTGACTCATTCAACTGGTAAGGGCAGTATAAAAGTAATTTTTCTAAGTTGCTGTTGTGGCTTAAGCCCAGCCAGCCACTATTCCCACACAGGTACTTGCTGCCTTAGAGCATTCTGTGATTAGGATACACAGGAATTCTGCATACACTAAACCAAAATTTAAGCTTTTAAACTTTATGCAATGCTCAAGCACTTCAATGTCTGAGGGTGGCATATGAATGTAACTGCTCATTTTCATCTGTAAAAGTGAGTCTGGACACCTCAGGACATAACTTGACACCCAAACCGTCCTTCAGTGGTGCAGCAGACTCTGCTGGAAACATCCATGTACAAAGTAGTGCCAGGATTCTCTTTCCCTAGGTATTTGGTGTGTCTCCCATTTCGGAGAGAGCAGAGGATTTGGTTATGTGACAGGAGAGCTCACCGTCATTGTTTCATCATGTTTCATGATTGTGCCTTATAGAGAAAGGAAACACTAATTTAAATATACAGCAATTGAAATAGGGAAGTTTAGGAAAAAATAAAAAAATGCATATTAAGTACTGAAGATGGTCATGATGTTCATGACAGCCCTTGCTATTTTTTTAATTTCAAACAATCCTTAACCTATTTAAAGTTTAGTAGTGTAAAACACAGGCTGGTGCTCTTGTACTTCCTACACACCGTGGTAAAATAGCTCTTTGAAGGTGAAATTGCAAATGTAGGAGATCTCTCCGCTATGAAAATTTTTTCCTTCCCATTCATGAAAGCAGAAACTTGGACAAAGAATGTATTTTGCAAAGAATGAATCAAGTGCAATGGTTAGCAGGTACTTTTCTGCATTCCTTTAATAAGGATCAGCAAGTGAATAGAGTTTGATTCTGACCTAGGTCAATCAAAAGTCAGTCATGATAAACCAAATAACACAACATATCCTTAAAACTAGTCCTTGCAAATCACAGTCCTCTGTTGACAACCAATTCCTTCTTGCTTTTTTAATAATAATGTCATAGAATCTTATAACATGCAAGTCTGTTATTAGATTCTGCTGAAATATTCAGGGCTAAGTTAAGATGTGAAGACACCTTTTTGAGACAGAATATTGGCAAACACTCTCTCATGCCTTACAGCAAGGAAAAAAATCTTGCTGCAGCTGTTGTGTTTATTATAAAATTCATGCTATAAAAGTGTTACCTGAACACAAATTATTTTTATTTAAACCTCACAAATTGAAAGACACATTTCCTCACATGATTATGAGTTCTGCAAGGCCTACTGTGGATATCTGGCATAAATTTGCTAATTCATTCTCACTTAAAAGTTTCTTGAAGTATCAAGCCCAGATTTTAATGCACTTTGTCCCTGAAGGTGAGCTTGTGAATGCCTTCAGTACAGCAGGGTACAGCTGCTCACATGTGCACTTCCAGTGTCTTCCCAGGCACTGGAGGGGAGTGGCTGCACCAACCCATGATCTATCCCTCACAGACTTCTCAACAGCTAATCACAGCATGGAAACTACTCAGCACAAAAAAAAAAGAGTTTCACATTCTGGTCATATTCACAGTTGTAGAACATTTTTTTTTTCATTTGAATGAATGGCTAATAATTTGAAATAAAAAGGGGTTTATAAAGCGTAGCTGGGGTTCAAAACTACCACATCTCTGCCATTGTGCATTTGTGTACATGTATATGCATCTGCCTTCCCATATGTCTACACAGAATTAAGAATTGGTGGAGATCCAGATCTATGAGTTTTAAATCATCAGCCATATAAAAATAGAAGTTATTGGAACTATATGAGTACCCAGAATTTCTATCTCATAGGAAAAGCTTGGGTCTCTCAACTGAAATGTATTCTGCGTTCACAGCTGCGAGCAGTCCTCTCCTGGGTCCAGTGGAGCAGGTTAATTTTCTCTGCCAGTAGCTTTATTATGTAAGACACTAAGCTTTGCAACTTGCAAATTATTTTATCAGTCTTTGATCTATACATACATTTTGTCTGAACTAGATTTGAATAGAATGCATATAAGTAGCCATGCAAACAAGGAAGATCCTTCATCCTACAGATGCAGATGCATAACTACCATCAAAACCCAGATTAATGAATCTACTACTTGTACCTTTCCATGTCTCAATTTTTTTCTTATTTGTTAACTAAAGTTCATTTATTTTTGAGCTCAGCTTGCCCAGTCCCAGTATGAGCAAGCAGAAGGAGTGTTAACCAAAGTCTCAGAAGGGGTGGATCAGCACTTCCTCCCAGAGTTAAATGCAGGAAACCAGTCACATAAGCAGGAGGTTTGAGAGTATTAGCAGTGGTTTTAGGGGAAATTAATCTTTCTCCAAGAAGTAAATCTACATGGTGAAAGCTGGATCAAAATAAAGCTCTGTACTAACAGTGCAAGATGGAAAACTTGTACTACCAGAGCAACTTCTCAGGGCTGTCTTGAGTTTCACACTGATAAAAGCTTTAAGCCACCCATACCTAAATAATCCAATCAGCTTTCTTGTCAGCTCCTTTCTCCTTTCATTCTATTCCTAAATATCAATGTTCTAATCTAAGATGCACACAAATATGGCACTCTGTTTTATCAAAAATATGCTTAACCTGATTATATGTACTAAACACACCCAAGGTTTTGGACCACATTGAGATTGCTGATGTTCTTGACTAACCAAGAACACACTTCATAAAGATCATTTCCATTTATTTTCTGAAATGGTTTTGTTTATGTTTTGCTTTAGAGATTAAAACTTATTACAAGATCACTTTCATCAAAGATTGGAACAGTATAGATCATCTCAGCAGATTTACATTAATCCTGCATAGGCAGGCATTTACAAAATTTCAAAAATGGCCAAAGAAAGGTAACTTAACGGGTAAAGTTAATAACTTACCTGCTAAACAACTTTCATTAGATGTCCCTTTGCTCACTGTACACAAAAAGATTTGGGGGTCAAGTGCATTCTGAGAACAGCAGTTAAAGGTTTATATTTAATTCCAGAGGATGTCTGCCTCGGGCCATTATTTTTTTATCAAGTAAAACCTGCCTTGGAGGCTGTTATCTGTGTCCTGGCCCGCTGCGTCTTGCTCCTACGTTTTCCCCATTTAGAAGGGTGTCACTGATCCTTGCCATATGCTCTGCTTTTACACAGGTAGCTGTGTCTTTAGCGAGCATCTGACAAAAGAGCAGGGCAGAGGTTTGAATGAGTTAGGTGCTCAGCCTATATTGACTGTTAGCAATTTCCCTGCCAAAATTATGCTTAAAACAGACAAGGAAAAAGGCTGTCCCAGTTGAATGACCTTACTTTTAAGACATGCGGAGACAAGACAAACCGTAGTCAACTTTTAATCCTGCCTTTCATAAATAAATATAAAGAAAAATTATTGCAGAAAAATTTAGAAAATTATTCTTCTTTAAACACAAGCCTAATTACAAATGAACATCAGCTATAGGCTATCAACTAATGCTGTTTATTACATTGATTATAACAGGGAATCCCTAGGGTTAGTTGATGAAATAAAGATTTAATCTGAGGGTAAAGCACAACAACAAAAATGTAGCTAATTGTAAACAATAGTATTCCAAGTCCAGCTGAGTCCATCAATATGAAAACAGAAGTTAACCTCATCCTTCCACTACTGTAAACATATTAGATGCTATTTATTGTGATTACATGTGTGTGGCCTGTTACAGCCTAAATAGGAACATTTTCGTGACTGAAAGACATAAACATCAGATAACTAACATCACTATTCCCATTTGAAGGATATAAAACCTAAATATTAATTTTAATAATAAGATTAGCAAATTGGGAAATCACCCACACCAAAATCATTGCAATTATATCCATTGCTGATACAATATTTGAGTTTCAAGAAGATTAAAAGTACAGGTGGGAATAGGCAGGATGCCCTTAACACATGCCATAAGCAGATTTTATACAAAAAAAGAATACAGATTTTCCACCAAAGCAGAATGAGTCACAGTAATGGGAATTAAGTTAAAAGACATTAAAAAAAACCCCAAAAAACAAAACTCACCCTGTGGAAAAAATGACTTGTAAGAAGAGAGAGGATCAGGATCCCAAGCAGGGCTGTAGACAACGTGCAGCTGTCCCACAGGTAGGGACACCACGTCCAGCTGTGCCGTGGGGGTTCAGACACAGCAGCTCCCTGTGGGGCCAGTCTGAACTCAGCAGAACAAATTCACCTGAAACCACCCCAAGTAAACACAGTCATGTCACCAGCATGGCCAGGCTGCCCTTGAAGATAAAGCAGCTGATTTGTAGAGCCAAAGCCATGAGCTTTTCTAGCCCCCTTGGTGCCATGCCTAGAGCTCCTGGGCTGAGCTGGCTCCCCTCTTGGCTTAGCATCACACTGTCCCAGAAACTTCTGGCACTTAGTGCAGACCTCAGCAGCACTCCTGCTTCAGTCCCATGGGCTGCACAACTGTAATGTTCTGCTGTTCGGCTGTCACAGACACCCATTAGCACGTCTAAGACAACAGGGTTCCCTGTTCTGTGCCTGTACAAGACCTTTCCTTTGTCAATACTTGACACACAAAAAATTGATGTTTTATTTTTGGAGTGCTGCCAAGGATACTGAGGGGATATTTTTTGGTAATATCATGATACTTGAGAAGATTGTGGTTAGAGAAGGTTTAGAAAAAGGCAAAAACTCAGCTAACTGCCAGGGATACCCCTTGACCCTATCCCTTTCCTTTCAAAGGTGTTTCCAGAGAGAACCACTGACATGAAGTGATCAGAATTCTGAATGTCTGTTCGAGAGGCGAAATCACGAAGGGACATTGTTCCACAATCTGAAACCATGGCAGATTTACATTGCAGGAGTAGAGGCTGAGACTTGGCTACAGCCTCCCCATCTGAATCTATATTTCCACAAAGGCAGTCCTTTCATGTTTTGAAATTCATCTGGAAAATGTTGGATTCCTTAGACATTTTGCTCCACACTGTTTTTTCCCATGCTGTTCCTCATTTCCAAGTAGTTCCTACTACTATTATTTTAAACTTTTCTCAGTATTGCTTTTGCTCTAATATTTTAATACTGCATGCATTTAATATCAGCCATTCTTAAGGGAATTTTCTTTTCCTGCACTGTTTTTCTTGACATTGTTATCATTGCTGTAAGCATTACTTTGAATAATCAAATGGTGGTCTGTAGACACTAAAAGAAAGGTCAGATACTGTATATGACATATGATTTGCACATCCTTGAAAGGGAAATGAGTCATCTACATAATACAAACAATAACAGTTGCATATGACTGAGATGCTAAAGATAAGATATGTTTATAAATGAATAAACTTCCTGATTATAGTGACATATTATGGTGATTTTTTTTTTTAAGAGGACTATTTTGTGCAGCAACCTTTCACTTAAAAATAATGCTGAATACTGAAACTCAATGTCCGTGGGATTCATAGCACAATGCATTTTTATTTTGTAGACCCTTCTTATGCAGAAAAGCATCAGTGGCTTTTTGCTAACAGCTGAACCTCTCAGAAACACAAACTTGCTCTTCAGTATGGAATAGAGCACTCTGCTTCCAAATATTACTATGTGGATACCACAAGAGTTCAGCACTCCTATTTTGGCACAGGACTAATAAAAAATGACACTGTGTTTTAAAAGAGGTAGTAAAAGAAAAGGAATAGAAATAAGCCTTATCAAACCAAGAATAAGAATATATTTTCTTTTATTTCCAGTTCTTCCCACATCATCCAGTAGTGTGAACAGATCCTCCAAGTAAATACTAGCCAGGCAGATAAGGAATTAAGTGCAGAAGCCAATCTTCTCAACTCTAAAGCAGTGACCAAATACTGTCATTGTTCCTCTCTTCCACCTCTCGAAGCTGCTGGAAGGCAGTGTAGAGGAGGGGCAGAACCTGCCCAGGGTGGGCAGTGTGTAAACAGGCTGAGCTGGCAGGGTCAGCTCCCTCTCCCAGCCCCAGCCCGTGTGAGCCCTGAGCTTGCTCTGCAGAGCCCTGCCCTCTGCACCATGGCTTATTCACACTGGCCATGGCTTCCACCAGATGCTACGGAGGAGTTTCCAAATCGAGAAGAATATTAAGATCACAGCACCCCTTCCTGCTTTGCAATGCCTTTGGTGATCGCTTTGGCTCGCTTCCCCACTGCACAGCAGTTGAGAGTATTTGATCTTTGGCTAGGATACCTCACAGCCTTCCCCAGATGAAAAGTTCAACTCAGCTAGGTGATTAGGAGTCCTGTTTGAAAGCACAGCAGGATAAAGAGCTCAGATTAAAATCAGAAATATTCCAAACATCACAGCTCTGAGAGGGCTGAAGTTGAAATTAAACATTGGAGTCAGCACAATACAAGAAACTCACAACCAACTGTTGTATATCTTGCATAATAAAAGTTTAACCACATATGTTCTTAATAAACAGGATAGAGACCCAAATATGACCTGGATAAGTCCACTGTAATACGAACCAAAACCTTTGTTGCATACCTTCAGCTTCATAATCTACAAAGCTGAATCTTTGGAGTGCTGTCAGCTGAGCCTCAAAAACAAATATCTCAATTTATCTGGCTAGTTGTTTACAAACAACTGATAATTACTTATGCTATCACTGCTGCTGTAATGTATTTTATCAGTTGCTGCATTTTTTTTTCATTTTCTATGGTCTTTCAACTGTCATAAACCAGTACAACAATTTGCCAACATGAAATAATTAATAATTATTATGTGAGTGACTGATTTACTCTGGAGAACATGAAAGGCCATGAAACCTAGAGTTTCCTGGTATACACAGTGTGCACAAAGGAAATGAGCATAAGCAATCACTGTCAGCTGTTCTTGTAAGTAAGAATTGAATCATTTATCTGTCTGTATGTATACATTATCATCATCTCCCACTCTGAGGTAAGCCCTAATAGCACTTTATGGTACAAAAATAGGTTGTTACAAATATTTCATAAAAAATACTACTCTTTCCTTTAGGGAAGAATAGTTGATCATGAACATATCTAGCATAAAGTGGGAAGTTTAAAAATTTTATAGTTTGGCTCCACAACACATTTAGGTTTTGTCCGCACTAATTAAAACGCAGCCAAACACCAGATCTAATTCAAATGGATAATGCATGCTACAGTAATAATAATTTAAATGCTTATTTATTTTGTTCTTTTCCTTTCTTTTGTTTTCCTCTTGTTATTTTTTGTCCAGTATAAAGCACCTGCAAACACCTCCCAGTTTTAGTACTTCAACTATTTTAGGTTTTTATTTTCCATCAGAATGCTGAATTTATACCATAAACTTAATTTGTATCCATGAAATAATTTAAATTAATCATATGAGAGTGTCTAGCTCTAAGTTTACAGAAAAACTACTTTTGATGTAAATGGAGACAGAACATACACTTAAGGCAGTCACAATTGAATGTTTCATTCAATTCAATTCTGCTTCAAATGAAATGTTTCACTCCAACAGAAAACTAAATATCAAGGTAAGACCTGAAAGCTTTCTGAGCAATCAAATAATTCAAAATAAAATTTCTGATTTACTTTCTGTGTGAGCAAGATAACATGCTAGTAGGTAGCAAAGCAGTGTAGAGAAATAGTTACAGGCTGTCATTATTGTAACATGTAAGGCTGTATGACTAATCAGTTGTTTTGAATAGAAACAAAGCCACTTTCTGAAAAATTAAAAGACAATTTTCTTTTTCTCCTTGGAGAAATAAATTACAATTAAATATATCTAGTTATAAGTAAATAATAATTATATATTAAATACAATATAATGAAGCATAAAATAGCTAAATGTGGTAGAATGATGTATAAATATGTGTTTTATATAGATAAGGTTACACTTGCAAAGAAGTTAATTTTGATTAGGGTGTTTTTATCTGGTGCAGCTCAGGCCTTTTGCTCAAATGAAGCATCTTTGAGTATGACCCAGGGTTTGACAAGGTTTGTATGATGTGGGAACCTGTGAAATTCCTGTGGGCTGGAAGACACAGGAGACCCTTTCCAAAATTGCCTCCAATGCTCCCAAGTGACAACACAGATGTCTCCTGGATCCCTCGACAATCCCGTGCCTACAGGCTTCTGACTCACCCCAAGCAGCCTCAACATTGGATCCAACACGTGGGGAGCAGGAAAATCTGAGAGCACAAGTGGGAGTGTCTGCAGGTAAAGGCCTCCAGAACACCAAATTCAAACAGACTCTGGAGAAATTCCTCCTTCAGAGTTAAACTGGAGGGTGGATAAACATCTCAATTCTTTCCCAAACTGATTCTTTCACAACCTGGCTCTTTGTTATACAAGTACAGCTTGGAAGGGTAAAAACATATGGAAAAGCCACCCAGACTGCAAAAGGCAGGTGGAGGACACTTGACACCGAGTACTCCTTTAGCCAGTGTCCCCTCCTGGCTGGCAGGAGGTACCCAGTACCATCTGCCTCTGCTCTTCCCTGCCGGCCCCAGCTGTGCCTCCAGGGCTGATCCTGCCCCGGGAGCCAAGCTCTGCCCTGCTCCATCTCTGCACAGCCAGAGCTGAGACAACTCATCAACTGCTTGAAGAGCTCTGAACCTTTTATCATGTTTCTTCCTTTCTCCATTCCTTGTACTATATTTGACTTTAAAAAACTTTATCATTTAAAATTGGATTTATGGGTGTTTAATTGAGAAAAAGTTACTTTAAACCCTTGACATCACTGGGGAAGAAATAGAGCATACACCCAAGCAAGGCTTACTCCCAGACTGCTTTCTGGTACTTATTCCAATAGAATGCTAATAATTATGTTAAAAAGCTAATTTAAGAAATCCAATTTTTGGAAAATGGGTTTTCAAAGGGCACATTTAACAACTAGAGAAAGTTCGATCTGATTTCCCCATTAGAAGAAGAAGGAAAATCCAATTTTAATCTATTTTTGTTCTCTTAAAAAGATGATATATAGAAGTTACTTTAAAAATCATCCTTTCAAAGAAGAACCTAGTATAAGCATGTGCTAACTTGCAAAGTGCAATTAAAATGTTCCGATAATTCTGCCTGAAAAAATTAGCAGCAGTATTGAGAAGGCAAGTTGTTTTCAAAATGTCCATGGCAGAAATGCTCCTGTGTTAAGCTGGTATTGATTCTGAAACAATCTTACACATGATAAATGAGAGCACATTTAGGAGAGGACTCAGTCATAAGAGCTCACAAATCAATCAGCTTGTCAACAGGCAGACCAAATTCAATTTTTATTCTTAGTAAACTCCTATTTGGTGGTAGGCCATTGTTTACTTTGAAATTGCTTTACAAAGGAATGGGGGAGGAGGGGAAACATGGGAAAGACAAGCTTTCATCAACATGTTAGAAGCTGGTATTTCATCTAGACTGGGACAGGGAAAATCTGATTGTCCCTTGGATAATGCAAATCTTCTATCTCCGTTTGGATGACCCAAATATCTGGATGATACTTTCTCATGTAATACCCTTTATCTGCAACAGCATCTCATAATAGTTCTTGTACAGCGAGACATGGCATCACTAATTTGTGACAGAGCACACTGCAACTGGCATGTCATATTCTAAAGCAATAACCTGATGTACACAAGAGCTGCTGCATCTCTTGCCAAATCATGCTATATTTCTGACAAGAAGTTTTCATTGTTCTCTGATAGCTCAAAATTAGAGTTGTAGCGAAATGACATGACAAGAAAAAACACTAAAAAATCCCCATGAACCTATTCTCCAGAATTCTTCTGGTCCTAAGAAACTCATTAACAGTAACCTGGTTGGAACTAGAAAGGTTATTGGAACACCTTGCATTTAAAGTAATTCAGTTATACAACCTATGCGGGACTTTGCACTGATGTCACTGCTTGATTCCTGAAATGTCACTATTTCAGTCTAGAGAGTCCAACCTGAGAGCTACCAGCCATCCATGTGGTTGTGGAGGAACTTCCTCTCTATGAGGCTGCTCAGGCACGTCCCTCCTGCCAGCCTAATGATGACTGATTTTCTGGAGGGATAAAACCTAAACAAAAAGCCAGAGTAAGTAAGTTGTTGAGCCTTACATGCAAAACTCCCTTATCAGGAGTCCAAGCCATGTGTTATTACTCCAAAGCATCACAGAGAGCTGCATGCAGGAACAAGTGCAGATACTCTGACTCATGGGTGATGCAAACATCTTTTGAGACTTCTCTTTCAGGATTAACTTTTGGAGAGCAGAAATCAGAATATGAACTGTTCTTTTTATTCTCTCCTTCATTACAATTAAAATGAGAAGTTGGAGATAAAGGCTTTGTGAACAGAGAGAATTCACTGGTGTTTTCTTCTCTACACACAAGCTTGTTTTCTGTCACGATTCTTTTCATTGCCTCCTTTTCCTTTAGATAATTAAAAGAAAGTGACATCCCTTTAGTGCCACAGTTGGATTTCCCTCACCCATTTGGTTGATAAAACTAGAAATCCACCAGGCGCATGTACTTCTGGAAAGTACATGCCTATTTGATTTTTTTCATTTAGTCAATATTAATTATGTTCCTGCGAATAGTATTTCTGAAGATGTTTATGGAAAAGAACTTTTTGCTGATTTAGCACATATTGTCAAACAGATGTCATACAGAATTGACATTTGGAGCATAGATCTATCCAATAATGGGTCTTTTCCACAGTAAATTAATTGGTTTTGTCATAGACACTCACCAGGACCACAAACCTTGTGGGATGGGTTTTAGTTTTTACTCAACAGGGAGCCAGACTTGGGCAAATTCATCTGAATTGCTTTGGTTCCTTAATCTTATTTGTTTCTGTTATTGTACTATAAAAAAATAAAAGACTAAAATAAAACCCCAAATATGAACATCTCTAAATACTGCAGTCAGAATTTGTAACAGTGTGTGAATTTCATGGCTGAGTTTTAAGGTTGTATCCAGATGACCCAGAACTCCAAATATTCAAAAGCTAATAGCACCCAAAATCCTAGTCACAACTGGAAACCTAAGGATAGTAATATATAGGCTTAAACACATGTCTTGTATGAAAGACATCAAGACTTTGTGCAGAATATAGAGGATAACTCAGCCTGACCTCACTGCAGAAAGAGCATATGTACAAGGAAAAGCAATTTAGCAGATTTTGTATTTTAAGCCTGTGAGGGACCCATATTTCAATCATTACTGTGATGTCTAACATCTGAAGGTGAGTGAATCTTAAAAGACTCTTCTCATCAGCCTGGGAAAACATGTCTTACTGACACTTCCAAGATAACAACTATGAGATGATTAAACATCTTCCAACAAGTTCAACTCCTCCTCTTTTCTCCTGTCTCTTAAAACAATTGAACTTACAGGAAACCTCTAACAAACAAAAGCATTTGGAGGAAATATTGTGTTCTGCTTCTTGTGGTGTAAAGGAAGAAGACAAGAGTATCTTGTTTCACTGTTGTGTTTTAATGAGAAAAACGACCCCCTTGCTTTTTATCCTTCAATTCAGAGCACATGAGAGGCATACTATAACCCAATAATACTTCCTTGAATGACCAGTAAAAACCTGTTTGTTCCATTCATTTTGAAATAATAAAAATTACCAGACTCTCATGTCAACCTGAGCAATCTGTTAAATGCAGGCACTGGTAAATGACCCTACTTGAATAATAATTAATTCTTACATGACTTGGAAGAATGTATTCAACTAATAACAGACATGAAGGTATTTGTTGAGTTTTATTGGATTTTAAGCACAGGTAATTTGTTTTCATTTCCTTCTTTTTCATAGATACTTTTCCCATTTTTGCTATATAAAATCAGAGTATCATATTCTCTGTTGAAAGCAATATTAAATTACTTTTAGGAAACAAAGAATATTATATATGTTTTTTTCTGATCTGCTTTTAACCAGAATAAAGCAGCACATCTGGTATATTTTAGTTTTGGGATATGGAATATCTCTGTCTTTCCCAAACATTGTCTACTGTAAACCAAACTGAACAACTTTCGGAAGTGTTCCTTTTTCACTGAAATTTGAACTCTATGGAGAATGCTTGGCATATGGATTAAAAATGGATGTGAAAAACCAGTCATGATTGGAACAAAGGGATTTTTTTTAGACCACAGGAATGGATATAAACTTGAAGGTGCAATCCATCCTAGCTTCAGTTATTAGGATATATAATTTAGAAATCAGGACTGGATCTAAGCCAAAGGTGATAAATGAAGACAGCATACTTATAAATGATGGCATACAGGAAGGAGAAGTACATAGGGTTTTTTTTATGGATTCTAAGTGCATTTTTATACAGGAATCAAATTTACAGTGCCAGGATACATATTTCAAATGAAATTGAAGTTGCACTATTTATTTCTGCACTGAGTCAGAATTACAGAAAAGCCAAGCAAAAGGGTGGTCCTTTCCATTGTGTTTCTGCATAAAAACCAAGTGTCTCTGTTTCTATGCAAGTAACACAGGCTTAAGGTTATGCTAATTCCGAGCCTGATGCAAACTGAACACCCTATGCTGTACAATTACAATATAACTCCCAGGGTTTTATTACAGAGTAACAGAGCACTTCCTGAATAAAATTAATCAGTAAGAGTAGAATCCCGTCCCAAAGGACTAAATTCAAACCATCACTGTTCACTTTTATCACAATTCTGTGCTTGAAAAAAAGAAAGTAGCCTAGCCAGCTGTTCAGTTGCATTTTTTTATCTGAAGCTCTGACTGAATGAAAATCTGATTACACAATAAAAAGATCAAAATATCAGATCTCTTTTTTATAATATATTTTAAACAACAAAAAACCCCAGAAATCATCTCCAGCCTGCCCTGTGGGACTGGAAAGCCAAGGTAAAGCAGCAAAGACTTGGAAACAACTTTGGTATTGAGAATCCAAAGTTCCATACAAACACTGAATGAACCTCAAAACTCCAAGGCTAAACTGAATTGTTCATCTGCTCCCCCTGAGCCAATATTGAGAGGAATATAAACTGAGAAAAGCATTTTTCCTTCATGGATCCTTTTAAACTATGGCAGAAGCAATGGAGGTCAAGCATGGCCTCATTTTATGGATTGCTGTTCGATGATAGGCTCAGCAAAGTGGAAAATATGCACTGATTAGAGTGGTAGAAAACAAGCCTTTAACTTCTATTGGACAGCATCTTCCCTTCCTCCTCATTCGTTTTATGATGCATGCCTTCAATTGCAAACTACTATAAAAAGCTTCCTGAAATTCTTGGCACTGCCACAGATCTGATTCCACAGTGGCTTCCAGTGATTAACAGAATGCTAGAAAGTGCAAGACAAACAAAGATCAGGTGAATGGGGAAAAGAAACGAGAGTACCATAAAAAGTGCACATAAAGTACATTCCGCCAACAGAGCCAATACTTATAAAAGGAGTGTAGGTTTTGAAAGTCAATCCCTCCCATTCTGAGCAGAAACCAGATGAATTTGTAAAGGTTGTGTTTTCTGTGTCTATGAATATGTTTCTAAAAAAATCAGAACTGTAGCTTAAATGGCAGAGAGAGAGCAACAAACACTAAAATTCATTTGTTTCACTGAAATCTCAGTCTGTACCTGAACTTTTTCATTGACCAATAGTAAACTTGATCATCTGCAAATAAATTATTAAAGTGCTAACTGTAAGGTTGTACATTATAAATCCTGACTATATTATAATTTTTGTTCCTCCAAGCAGCTCCTTAAAATGCATATTTAACTAATTTATCCTACACTTTGTGCCCCTGTGGCCCTGGAAGGTAAAGCAACATCTCTCATAAGAAATATTAACATTGCCTGTTTATCAAGGCATCCGTGAAATACAAAAGCAATAAAAGTGCTAGTGTGCACACTCATTTACTATTGAAATATCACAAAAATTATTCAGTGTCAGAAATCTAATTTTGTATGATATTTCTATATATTTTAGCAGTTAATTTTTTCAGTATTACTGAATTAATATGCTTTGAATACCCCTGTAGCTACAGTGGAAAAATGGACCAACACACTTATTTAGCTCTGCTACCCAAATCCATTAGACAAATTTTCTTTACAGCAAAGCATTGATGAATGAAATGTCCCATGCTAATGTAAGAATAATCAATTTAGAATGCTTATGACAATTAACAAAGCTAGAGATAAGCCTTGAAAGCACCACGCTTTGTCAGCCCTGATTTGGATTAAACTTGTACTAATAGGATCATTTTTCTTCCAAAAGGTACTCCTTTTAGGCAGACCTATCAATTAATATGAATTATACATGTATAAAAGAACTTATGTCATTAATTAGACAAATTAATTTTTATGATGCAGTGAATAGACTAACACCAGATTATATGAGATATCATTCTCCCAATTCATACGTATTTGGAATAAATGAATAGTTTACATTTGCATGGTTATTACAGAATCAATCATTATTAATCAGTGACACCATATTGGACAGTTTAATATAATGTTTTAAATTTCTCATGGTGACCAGGTATATTCAAGTTCATACTTTCAAAGACAAAGTTTTACTCGGACTCCCATGTTTTCACTGGGAACAGCACTGCAGACATCCCAGGGAAATACAAGCACAGTGTGTAATGTGCTGTGTATTTCAGTATATGTGTGATGATAAAAAGAGGCAAATTAAATAAATATAATCTAACTCTTCTGGCATCAATTTTAGCTGTAGAATTGAAAACATTCAAAAATTTAGAAGGGCTTATGTTAATGCTGGCCCACACTTTGATCCTGAAACACTGTTTTATTTCAGCCACTTGTAATTTACCACTCATTGCTTCCTTTTGCCTTTAAGCCTAATGCATATATGTTTCAAAGTGGACTGAAAACCTTTACAAAACAAAAAAGTATATTTGAAAAATCAGGCTCTTGGAATCCCCAAAAGTGTCTGAATTTTAAAAGTTTGAGTATTTACATGGTAGGTATAATTCTCCAAATATTAAGTGTTAAATCACTGCCTATTAGTATCTCCCTCATGGAAAAGATAATACAGTGATTTCCATTCAGATGTGTTAGGAACTATTAAACACTTATTAAAGTTATTTTAAAACTTTGCTTGCTTTGCATTTAATGAAGTGAATGAAGGATGGAAAAACCTACACACTTTATGCACATTCAATTCTTAAAAATTACTTCTTGCCACATACCACCTTTTATTCACTATTTATACATTGGCTGTAGCCAAATATAGGGGAAAAATTATTCCTGACTACCTTAGTTGGTAGAGAGTTAGTCTCTTAGTTCAGAGAAATAGGATAGCAAACCCTCAGAGAGGAAAGTATTTAAATGACCAGCCTGCCTCTGATAAAGCGCTAGTCTTGGGGAACATGTCCTCTTGCTGAACTGCAGGGAGACAGGAAAAGCAGCAACTGCAGGCCCAGCCCCCAAAGACTAATAAACCCCCCCAGCCCTATCAGGGATAACTTTAGCCAAAGAAAACTGAGGGGTCACGGTCCAAGGAAAGAGCTGCTCCATGTCATGTGACAAACCTCTTGTATTTCCAGCCTAAATTTACTCCTGGTCAGTTTATAGGAGCTCCCGGCTCCGCATCCACAATGCTGGCTCTGTACCTCTCCTCAGTCCCTGTTTTGTCAGGCTCAACAAGCCAAATTCAGTTTGCCCAGTCCCACAAGAAAACTCCCTGCCTGCCTACAAATACCTGCAGCCCTCCCTGGACCTGTTCTGAGTCCCTCTTTGGTGACGGCTGAGCAGATCTGGTGCAGGATATTCTCAGATGCCACCAATCCCTCAGAACACCATGAAAACCCACCCTGCCTGGAAAGGAACCCTGCCTGGATATTCTTATATAATATCTGAGCACCCTTGTGGGTTTTTCCATAATGTTTGCAGCGTTTGCAATGTCTTAAGAACATGCCACTCTGGCTTTGCTCTATTCGAGGTTCTTGGTTTTGATTTATCCTTGGATTTTCTAATTTGAAATGAGCAGCTACACAGGGTCTACACAGGGAAATGCAAACTCACCTGGAATGCTCTTAATTTCAAGTTTTCTGTTGTTAATTTATTGTGTCACCTTAGCACATAGAAAGTTAAAACTAGTTTTGGAGACCATGCAAAGCCCTTATTAAAATCCTCATTAAATGATGTGCCTAGAGGAGGGCTAATAACTTCTGATAAAAACTAGAATAGTAGAAGAATGCTCAACTGTTAATAAGAAGGGTCAAACACCAAATAATCACACAGTATAGCATTTCCACAAAGAAGAAAATAATCACCTGGAATTGGGGAGAAAAGTATATTTATATGGAGCTTATTCTCCACAATGTTTTTTGAATCAATTAACCTATAACTAAAGGATTTTTGCAACGCTAAGAAATACATGAGAAAGTAAAGGAATTTTCATTAAGCAGAAGAATCACAAGAAAACACAATTCTATCTTTAGCAAACACTCAGTATATTGCAATAGCTTTCTTATTGGAGCAAACATAAAGACACGTTCTCCTATATGATAATTATAATTAATAGGAAGCATGGACAGGTCCAAGCAGATGTTGAAAACAAATAGGGATTTACAGAACACTACAATGTGGTATAAAAATCTGAGTATATTTGGTACAGCTGGCTGTATATAATGCCGTTTGAATTTATAAGACTATAGCATCTGGTCTTCCAATATCTTGCTACAAAATTTCAGTAAGTCATGGGAACATTTTTGTCCCATTTTCTTTTCCCGTTGATGGAAAAGAACCTATATAAACAGAAAAAAAAAAATGCACTGCAAAGAGAACTGCTAACAGAATGTATCAAAATAAATAAGTCTTTAAATTTTAATTTAAAACACTGAAAACTGAAATGTTAAGATTTTTCTTCTGCCTTAGTTTTAGATGCAGAAATCCTTGTAAGAGTGTAAAATGTAAGAGTTATTTGATTTAATTTTTAATGGCAGCAGATGTTAAAAAAATTAAAGTTGCATTGAAAAAGTGTGTCATAATAAAGAAAAAAATTAGAATATTAAAAAAATTTTTAATAATTAGAAATGGAATGTCTTGCAATTTGAATAGAATTCTTATATTCCCTTTCTATACAAAGTCTACAATCATCAGAAACTGACAATTCTATCTCCTCCTCTGCCCATATTCCTCAATTAGAAGTTAGAAGGACAATTCATGCAGGTGATTAACTTTTAGAAATACCTTACCATGGTATTGAAATTATTCTGCACACTGCTTTTCAGAAATTGCTGATCTCTGCAGGTAGCCAAACAAGATCTGGGGATCACATAGAATGACCATTTTGCTCAGATATTCCTTCACACACCTGAGTTCTGTCATCATGTCTAGAAAGCAGATGTGAACGTTCACGTCAGAAACGGAATTCTTGAAGGTGCAGCAGGAGGTACACATCAGCCCCTGGTTGCAAGAAAAGAGAAAGCAAAGTTGGATACTACTTGATCATTCTCCGGGTTTGATGAGATTGGCTTATCCTTTGTCTTAGAATAAATGAATTAGAATTAAAGAAACAAATCTGGGCAATGTGCATATCCCCATGGTGCACTGTAGAAGACAAGGCAGGTATTTAGTACTTGCTCTGACATGGTGAGCTCTTCTGAAGTCACCACAGGAAATTCCCATGTCAGGGTTGCACCACTGCACCTTCAACTCACCCAAATCCCATAAAGCTGCCCAGTGTTTCAAGGTACAAAGAGACAACTGCTCACACAATTAACATTTTATTCCTGCAATATCTGAACATGTGGAGTTAGCCAACATGAGCTCGATTGCTCAATGGTCCCTATTGATCAGCAGAATGCAAGATAACCTTTACAATTTTCTTTATAACCTGTATAGATTTTTTGTCTAGTTTTACTCAGAAAATAAACAGATATGATTAAACAAATATGATTAATTATTGCTTTGACATTGTGAAAAAAGATCTGACTCGTGTCTTCTCTTGTGTTCCCTATAAATTATAATTCATCAATTTAGTAAGTTTTTCATTAACTACTTGTTCAGTAGCTTCAGAAAGGTGTTGCTGTATTTGTATCCTATTTAATATGAAATCATGGCCAAAACTTGGCCATGGTTTCCAATTAAATCTCTGCTGCTGATAAGCAGTATTTTGTAGCTAGAATTCTGTAATCCAGCTAGACCTGGATTGATATGAGTGTTTTCTTAATAGGAACAGCTGGAAGGAAAACAGCTGGAAGCTTTCATTGCCATGTGCATGTACTTTACATGCATTTGCCAAGGATCTCTCCAAGTCACCCTAAATGCATCTTTCTCTTCATAGGAGAACTTCATGTCTTCAATCATTTGATATATTAATGCTCCAACCTTCCTAGCACTTGCCCCTGGCATTATGATAGAGAGTGATTCCGTTTCCCACAGCACAGAATTTTGCCCATGGCTGAACACTTTTATTTTTGTCCTTCATATCATTTCTACAGCAAGTGCTTGTGTGATGGATGTCTTCTTGGTGCCTTTGCCTCCTGAGTGCCTTTTAGCTTCCATCTGTGCTCAAAACTGATGGTTGTTATTATTTTGGTCTTTTCTCCTGGACTGTTCTGCTGCCCTTGCTCTTTAGGAGAGGATCTCAAGGATTGCTTTATTGAGTTCTCAGGAGCTGAGTCTCCTCTGCCTACCAGAATCCATTAGGCACTCTCTGGAGCTTTTCAAGTTAAAGGCAGACATCACTTTTTAGTTGCAATGAATAAGGATTTTTCTCTCTTTATGTGCTTTCAGAAAACAAACAAACAAACCAACAAAACCCAAACCAAACCAACAAACCTGTGTCTGCAGTTTTTGCAAGTTTATTTCCATGGAATTATTCTATTTCTCTTAACTTCCTTTATCATCTATTCTGGCCAGTATTATTCACAATAGAGGTCACTGAGTCCCTGCCACTTTCCACCAATGAGAAAATGAGAAAGGCAATGAAAGAAGGGGGGATGTGGTTGTGTGCTGTTATTTTGTTGTTCCTTTTTCAAACTAAGTATCACTTTACATAGAATTCTGCTGTTTTTACACACACAAAAAGGGTTTTCTAGAAAGCCAGCATTCAGTCCAACTCTATCTGGGCTTTTATACTTTCTTTTTGGGAAACTCATTAGACTGGCCATTTCTAATTTTTTTTTTTACTTTATTTTTTTCTGCTGAAATATCAGAAGAATAAATATTTCAAAAATTAAAAACTAAAACTCCACTTGTTTTAGGTAAGTACTCACAAGGGAGTTGAATGTACTGTGCAGAGCTTTTGCCACTTGCAGAAGGGAAATGCTGGGTATTTCTTCCAAACCCACCTACTTTGTGAATTGTGCACCTCCCTGCAAATTGGCTGTGCTAATAGAAGTAGAAGAGGAAAGCAGAGGACAGGGGAAAAGTGTCATGTAACTATTTTCCACAAACAGCCCAGATAAACATAGAAATACACAGGTCATGTTTGATTTTTGAAAATAATCTACAGATCTGAAGTCATATTTGAAATATAAAGACAACTGAAAGATGCAAATCCAGGATAGCTACATTACAGATCTGTTTGTGATGCATCAAACTTTTGTATTAATTTCACATTAAGTATTCCAGATCTTTAGGTATTTGTATACTATTTCAAGTATCTATATGTATTTATAGGGCTTCTGAGACTACCAAGCTGAAACTATTTTTGAAAGAGCATATTTTATTTCAAAATATACAGACATTGTCCAAAACTGGAATCTTTTTCAAAATATATTAGATTAAATAAACAACACCTTTACTGAAACTGCACATCCAAATCCCATACCACACTCCATGTTGAAGATTACAAACTTATTTTTACTTCCTCTACACATGCACACAAACAAACCTTCAGCTATTTAAAGAAAGCTTCCAAGAATTGAGAATGAACTTAGAGTATTTACATGAATAAGACTTTTGTCATTGCCTTTAGTAGAGCTGGATATCAAAAATTTGGCTGATTCATCTGAAAACAGAACTTTCCCCATTAGCAAATTTCTAACACTTATACATCTCATCTATTCTTAGGGGTGAGGCAAATCTGAAAGTGAGAGGACTAATCACATTAAATTTATCTTCCTGAGTGTGCTCAGCACCCACTAGAGAACTAAAATTAATCTGCTGACATTTTTGTTCCATAAATGCTTTAAAGAAAATTGGGAGACTGAGTCACCAAAAGGTTTATTTTCAGTAAACTTAAGCACAGCCTCTTACAAGAATTTACAGGAAAAATCCAGCTTTAAATAATGCCAAATGTTTTCTTATGAACTTCCACACTATATTTGCTGATCAGTAATATATTCCTGATAAATAATGGATGAGTCACATAGGTTCTAACATGAAAGACAGTAATAAGTCAGTGTAAGATACTGCTATGCATTTTCCTATATCTTTCCTCATGATACCTAAAACCTGAAGTAATTATAAATGTGGAATCATATTCTCTGATATTGCAGACACTTTATATCTTTTTATGTTGACTCATACCTCTAAAGTATTTAAATTAATTTGTATAATTCCATATAAATCTCATGTTACTTTTGTTATTATAAATATTTTTACTGCACATTTTTTAGGGTATTTAATTTCTACAGTATAAAAATCTAACAGAAAATACAATGTAATAAAACATTTTAAAATGCTTTTTTCATGGCCTAGTCAAATTATTGCTAATTGAAAGAAAACTAGCAAAGTATGGTGTGCTGAACATTTTACCCCATTTTATATTTTAGTATAATCTGGTACAAGTAAAACTTTTAATGGTCCCCATCCTTTGACAGTTTCAAGTGAGCTTTACAAAGCCATCTATAAGCTTCATAAATAATGTCCATGTGGCTTCTAAGTAATTTATATAGTCTTTTCAATGGAAATAAGCAAGCCACCTAATCACTGAGCATGCATTTAGTTTATTTTAAGGGTTAGCCTTTTCATTATGCAACAATTTCTAGGGCTTATAAAATAAAATACTAATCCCTTTATAATAAAAGCAGTAATCTTTTAAATAAAAAACATATTTGAAGTACTTTTGATGAAGAATAATGACAAAACTAATTGTTTGCTATAAACATATAGTATAATTAAATCCAAATCTCACAAATAAGAGTTAGGGGACTTGAAAGAGGCACCTTTGCCATTGCACCATTCATAGGTTTTGGTTAGAGTGTATTCAGAGCATAAGTATTTAGGATACTTCATTCTTCTCTCTTATGCAGAGCCCCCAGACAAAATGACAAATTCCCTGAGATATAATGGGTGGAGAGAGCAACCCAAACCTGTTGCCCAAATAAATTTCAGGTTTCCTCCACAGCAGCTTTTGGAAATTCTGGGCTTCACTTATCATTCACAAAGTGGGAACAGACTATAATATCATTGCACTGGGCACTAGTATTTTTCTCCACTGGATTATTTTCCTCACACTGGATTTCTTCAAAGTCCTCAAAACTAAAATTCAACTCTCTTTGATACATGAGCTCATCATTGAATATTAATGATATTATCTTTTATCAAGTAAATTAAGTTACTTTCATATAAAATTTACACCAAATCAGAAGTTGCACTTTACATTTCACTATCCTCATTTCCAATAACTGTTTATCTAGAGAGATGGCAAGTTGTTCCTTCATAATGTAAAAATATCCCTGTTATCTGTTTAAGAAAGGTACACTCCACTAAATACAAGGTTACTGCAGTCTTTTAAAGAAACAGATTAAAGTGGGAAATGTCTTTCAACTCTCAACAGGCAGCTCCTTCTTTGCTCTTAAGGACAGTGGTAAAGTAAGGTAGAAAGTCTTAACCTATTATGATGCATTCTCTCTCTGTATGCCCTATGCATTCAGCAGCAGGAGAAACACAGATTTTGTTCTACAAAATGCTATATTTTGTTCCCACATTTAGATAGTCAGTTGTCTAAAAAAACCTTCAGGTTTTTAAGTAATTTCATTAAAATCATGTCTTGTCACCTTTCATGGTGAGACAAAGGTACTGAGCACTACATAATCTCCTGTGCTTAACAAGGAAAAAATTACTGAAAGGCATAAAAAACCCCAAACAACCAGAAACCCCAAACACACATTACTTAGATTGATTTAATGACTTACTGGTAAGCAGACAGCAGACTATTTGACAAAGATCCCTTTGAGAAATTTAAACTAGAGCTGCATACATGAAAACCTAATAAACATCAGAGCTGGATAAAAAGTCAGATGTGATCTTGTCCTGTAGAAATGTCTGTTTCAAAGCACAGAGCACCTTAACACTGACTAATTCCATTAAAAGTGCAGTACCATGTAAAGGTTGATCAGCATGTGAAGAAGTGAAGTAGAACTCATACCTGCATCACTACAACAAATGGAAATTTGGTGGTGAAATGGCTCCACAGGTTTCAGGAACAGATGCTTCTCCTTATCTGTGCCTCCTTCACTTGGCATGAATAGAATATCAAAGGAATGTTGGGTTGATATCCATAGGCACAAGTATTATTTGGGGAGAAATATGATAAAGGAAGGCAGAAATCAATAACTTAGGGAAATAAATACTAAGGCCTTTGCTTCTGTGATGTCTAATTGCCCAAAGGAAGGGCACCACCCTCACAGAGAGCTGGTCCTGCTCTGTCTCACTCAAACCCTTCTGCTGTGCCGAGCACAAACATGTTGAATGGCAGTCAGATCATCCTTTTTTTCAAGACAGTACCAGAAAGAGGTAATTTGCTGGAAATCCCCTTTCATTAAAGCATTCTGCAACATTGCTGCATTGAGTAAGAAAAGTAATTTTTATTCATGTTGGAAACATGATCTATTGCCCTTTCCTTCCATGAACACACACCAGTGAGGGGTGTTGGTACTGTCTGCCCTATTCCCTTCTATATGTGCCGTTGAAGGTGTGTCTTTATCCATAGTGAGGATGCATTTGTTTCCTCTTTCACAATTTAAGTGGCATTTTCACACTTGCACTTTACAGCATTGGGTTTAGTCAAGTTGTTTATTTCAGTAAAAATATCTTTCTGCTTCCTTTATTCCCTGAACGCTGAGAATGGCATTTTACAGTTTCTCTGTGTACCGTCTTAGGAAATTAGAGATTTGTTACACCATGAATCTGAGACCAGTAAAAAGGCACAAAAAGTTCACTGTTTCTCAATTAAAATGAGTTTGTTTCAAGTCAATATTTCTTCAGTTGCAGATTTACTGTATGCTACCTGCTAGTATTTACATAATATACAGTAATTGCTAAGAGACGTGTTGAAAATATACCATTAGTATTATTTACTCCAGGAATCCAAGTGTAGAAACCAAAACATATCATGAATTTTTAATATTTTTCATAAAACAATGACCTTCTTTTTGCTTCAGCTTCAAATATGGCAAAGAAAAGGCCATCGACCTGAAATATTTCTTGTATACAGTAAGAGCCTGATCCAGCAGTCTTTGCAAAAGTGAAAGTCCCATTGACTTATGTTAAATGTAGCACTTTTCTTACAAGAGAACTGCAAATTCAAGCACTAATTAGGTCCCTGGACAGAGTCTCAAAAGCACTGGTAAGTGAACCTAAGAAGCACTGATACTGTGCAATCCAAACACTATGAATATGGTAGTAACAAAGCTGAATACAGCAAACTTCGCAGCCCCATCCTGCGAATCCATATTAATATAAATAGCCTTACTCATACTCTATTATAAATATGGGAACAGTTAAAGAGATTGTAGGTCTTTATTCTGAAGAAACTTAGTCTTTTCAATTCCCTTAAATTTAGCAAACAGATGTATTTTTCTCAATTTAATTTAAAAAGGATTGAAAATCACTTCTTTTCAGAATATATTTGATTTATGTGTAGTAGTCTGCCATTTTCCACAGAAAAATATAGCTACAGACACTGTGATATTTTTTATTTTCTCCCCACAGGTATTTGCTAGCTTCTTGTCCTTTTTTGTATTTAGTGTTTGAAATTACAATAATTATTATAGCTGCATTTTAATCCTATCAAATTAGATATGACACGTCTATAAATATTATTTCTAATAGCATTTCTGCTCACTTGCAAAATGTTGTTTTCATGTAAGAATTCTAGACGGTATTTTACACTCATTTCTTAACCCAAAACATTACAAAAATAATCGAAATCTAAACTGCTTTAAGATATCAGCTTATGAGGAGGAGCAAAAGGTACTATCATATGTCAGGCCCTGAAAAAGGGTTGAGAGATTGAATATTTTATATTATTCCCTTGTGTGGACTGTCTATAAGTTTTCAGCTATCACATGCAGAAAAAGTATTCTGTCTTACATAGAAATTAAATTGCTTTTCAGCAAACTATTCATGTTTACTTGCCTAATCAACATCACATGAAAAAGGATTTAATCTGATATTATTGGTTTAAATTTGAAAAATGGAAAATGCTGCTTTCCAGAGTATCGATACATGATCTCATAAAATGAGTTTCTAATAATTACAGTTGTCCCCAGTTCATCAAAGATAAAGAGAGTGCAAGAAAAAATATTTAGAGAATAATTCTCATCTTGTTAACTTATGCAATTAGCAGTATACAGGCCGAGTTAAAAATATTTAGAATATAGTTAGCACCTTTTTGCCTATGTTAACTCTGTAGTATTTTAACATGTTGGAAGACGAACGATGTGTTAATTTTGTCC
This sequence comes from Pseudopodoces humilis, assembly GCF_049639895.1. Lineage (NCBI taxonomy): Eukaryota > Metazoa > Chordata > Aves > Passeriformes > Paridae > Pseudopodoces > Pseudopodoces humilis. The sequence continues at coordinate 11,395,371 of NC_142213.1, read as the reverse complement.
TGTTTGGCTTTTTTGTCAGCATTTCATAGCTACTCCACATGACATGAATTTCTGAGCACCTGAGAAAAGGTGCAACCTCTGCACCCAGCAGAGGCACTGCTCCACCACCGGTTACAAATATTTAGCATTAACAAAGCACTTATTGTACTAACCACAATAAAAGTGTTCACAAGGTTTTGATAAATTAAGTTGCTTCTTTTATCATATAGTTAACTTGCATTTTTATAGTAATTGTACTGGAATGCTTTCAAATGGTACAAACAAAAAAGGAAAAATTGCACAACCAGTTTCAGACACTGGGGTGGTGACACTTTGAGATGTGCCAAGTCAAATTATTTTACAAGATGATGCAGTATGCAGGACAGTAATTTATTTTATTTTTTAAATGTGTAATTATCCTAGAAACTTACACATGTTGCTTTGAAGGAAAATACATTTTATCTTTTTTTCCTCAGTCTGAATAACAAACTGAAGATGTCATGAAAGCAGTCCAATCAATACCCGTGGTACAAAGGCATCATTGTGTTTTAGTGGTAGAAATACATGAAGGCATATGGAGAAATTATTATTTTTCTTTTACCCAGACAGATGACTTCTGTCATTCAGTTTCAGTGCACAAATGGAACACCACCCATTTCCAGCCTTCCTGTAAAACATCAGCTTCCAGATGATACAGTAGCTGGTCCTATTATCATTGTCAATAGTTCCATTTGGCAGTAGACAGATAATTCTTTTCATGTGCTAATGATTAATCAGACAAGTCTATTTACTAATGTATCAGAATGCATTAGAAATATAGGTAATGAGGGACAGAATATCAATTTATTTATAAATGAACTGCACTTACATTGGATACGTATTGACTCAAGTCAAAAGATAAAGTAGAAAATGCAATATACATGTAAACCATTACAATGAATTAAAAGAGAATTTTAAAATGTCTTGAAACATTATTCTATTGACTCCTCTGCAAGCCAAAAGGGATGTCACATTTGGTTTTCCAACAGACACCACAAAACGCCCCTCATACTCCCAGTACCTGTAGCTGTACTTCTCAGCAAATGTTCTAATTCAACAGTACAAATAGTGCATTTGCATTTCAGAACTCTAGGCCCCAGCACCAGGTTTGTGGAGGTAGAAAAATATATGTTTATCATCAATATTAAAGACATTGAAGTGAGACACATGCTCCAGCAGAATGCCCCGTCCTTTAACAAATTGATGATGCCTTGAGAGAATCATCTTCAGAATGACAAAATCTGATTTTCCTGAATATTTTTAGCAGCTGTAGGATTGTCTACAAAATACACATCTCGTTCCAATACTTATGCAACAAATACCAGCTTGGAGCAGCTGACCAGAGGTTTTGTATAACTGAAGCCTTTTTTTGGACAGGTTTCAATGCAGAGCACACTCATGTTCCCTTGTCTGTATTCTAGCAGAATTGCACTGGTTTGGAAACTCCTATCTACTAACTGCCAGTTTAAGAAAACAAATTTTATTTACTCTGATTATTTTGTAGTCACTCACTATTTACACCAACTTACCATATTTCCCAGAGGACAAGTTAAATAGGTATATTTTGAGGTCTGGCACAGTAAGTACACAATACTACTCATTCTTAGCTCAACACAAAATATTTCTGGTTAATTTACTGCATCTATTACTACTACTTTCCTTTTGCTCATAAATGTTGTGTCTCTCAGCACTGATATTTCTCAGTGAGAACAGAGAGGCACTGGAAAGTGGGGAGGACTCCAACATGAGACCAATTTAAAATGTACCAATTTAGTATGTAGACTTTAGGCACAGAAACATATCTTTAGAAAACAAAGGAAAGAAAAGCAAAAAAAAAAAAATCATATGTATTGCAGCATTTTAAAACAAAATCAAACTCATTTCATCACCACTCCAAATTGGAATAAAGCTAGAAATTTTCACTGAATCTTCACATAAAAATCTTTCAAAATTTTCAGTGTATAGACAAATTAAAGAAACTTAGTTTGAGTTTCTGTGCAAACAGGTACACAGGGGTAGGGGTTTAAGTGCCTGGCTGAGCTACAGTGCCCTGGTGACTGACAGCGTGAGAATTTTTCCAGTGGGGAGCAAAGTAAACCATGCCCCTGAAGTGTGTTCCCAGGAGGTATTCTGGAATAACTCCACACCATGGCTGGTATATTGGGTTAAACAGCCCAAATTAAACTTATAGAACCAATGCCTTTTTAGTTCTGTTTTTGTTGCAGAGCGGGTATAAAGATCTTTAATGCTTAGATCCACTTATAACACTACAAAATACGCACTGTGGAATATCAGCATGTCAGTCTGAATGTGAGTGGCCTGTGTATGTATGAAAATACAGGCACAAGGATAATGAGAACCCCGGTACGTTACTAATCCTACGTTACCTTTTATTTTTTTCAGGCAGTTTTACACTTAAAACTGCCTTTTTATAAATGCATGTGGACCAAAAGCACAACTGAAATCAGAAGCCAAGACTACTTGAAAGGATATTTCACATGATAGCATGGCAATTAGAGACAAGAGAATTAATGCCAGCTCTGTTCATGCACACAGATAAACATGAAAGCTGTTCAACTTTATTCCCAATAAATAATTTGCTGGATACTCTCAAGAGACCTCTATAGAGGATAAGCTGACCTTTGTTAAAAATGTAACAATTTTCATAGTACTGCTTTAATCATGGGTAAAATTTTCAGAATTTGACAACCCTTCCTAGTCCCCTGATAAAAGCACTACTTCAAGAATGTCTAATGCTGCTTCTTACTTGGTGTTCAATAGAAACCAGTCTATAACACAATGCACTCCCTTATGTGATGTTTAGATATGAGATTGATCTCAGAGGACACCCTGGAGTTCTGAAAGTAGGATTATTGGATTTTGTGGCTTTCTCAGATGTCAGAGATCTTTAAACAGTGTCTTGCAAAGTTGCTGCATCCCAACTGTCTGTGAACAGCTTATGAACTCATCAGAGAAGATAGTCTCCATGTTAATTAGACTTTAAGGGAGAGAAGCAGCTTCCCATCTCATCAAATTAAATACAAGGAATTTCACATGCTACAAAATTATTTACTTAAAACAGTACACTTTTTGAAAGATAGGCTATTGACATGAGAGAGAATTCAGAGTTCAGAGAAACTGAAATACAAAAGGCACTATTAATGTAGTTAGCAGAGACTTCAAAACTGCTTTTCAATTCCCCTCTTACCCTGAAAATGCACTGGGCACTTGCTGAAGCAAAAAAAAAATAATTATTTATTAGCATCTTCAAGTAACTGAATAAAACCTTTTTTTAGATTTGCAAGTCCAGATGGACAGGAAATGACAATACCTACACCACTTCTGTAATTTGCTGTATCAAACATTTAAAAACCTGAATTCAAATTTCTGTTTGTTTTTAAAAAAACATTGGGGGGTAGGGGATGGTAAACTTAATTTAAACTAAACTTTTTACTTCTCAAGCCAAGATAGGTAGACAAAATTCTTTCCATTGTATAGATGAGGCATGAATTTGACATTTTGTTACATTCCAGCAAAACATTTCAGTGCTTCCTGGGAAAAGGATTTACAGCTCTCTGCTCAGTTTATGATGAGCTAGGACCCTAAAAGCACTCAATGACTGTAGGAAGACCATGATTCAAGAGCTCCAAGAGCTGCTGTGTCACACATCTGGTGGAACCCACCAGACCCAAGGAACAAAGATCCCATTCAGGGTCCATGGGGTCTGGCATCCCTGAGGAGCCTGGCTCTCTCTTTGCTCGTCACACAGGTCTCCAAATTGTCAGAAATTGAATTGTAAAATCCAAGTTCCATCTTTATGGACTTAAACCCACTCTCCTGCTCCATGACTGGTTCATCAGGAGCCAGTTCTGGCAAAAATCAAGGACATGATTTCTGAGGTCAGAGAGTTCAGACCTGGGGAGTTGGGAGCATTTGGGTTTAGGCACCTTCCTTCCAGTGAGGGTTGGCAGTCTGGAAAGCCCTGCAGTAGTTTTTGCCTTAAAAGCCTTAATTTTACTGAGCTTTATTAAGGCAGTTCTGAAGCCTTTCTTAGGGACCTTCTTACTACTAACAGGGCAGACAGAGGGAGAGATGTTGTATAACATTCACATCGTCTGAACCTGCACCCTGGACTTAGAGAGACAGAATATTTTTCTGCCTTCCAGAAATCTACAAAACATCTTACAATTTATTACTTAGGCAAAACACCCATTTAAAGATTACCTGATCAATAAACTGAACCAAGCACCTCACCAGAAGATCTTAAAAAAATGTGGCAAATACATTCCTTTGTTTTCAATGAGTCTTTAGCCAAGTTACAAATTCATAACTTGCATTGTTCTTTATAAAGCAAGTGTAAAAATATGCACATTCATTTATTGCCCCTCCCTGTCCAAAAGATATACAATTTCTGAGGGACAATCTTTCAAAACACGAACATTGCTGCTGAAAAATGAAATAGAATATACATAACTGTTAGTTATTTTACTACAGTAATGTAAATCCTTGTTCAAAGCTATTATAATAATTTCATAGAAGTAATTACCCACTGAGCTAGTAACTCTAGTTTTATGGACCACATATGTAAACTAGAAAACTAATGTTTTTCACATAGTTATCTGCTGTTCATAAAGATGCAAATTGAAAGCCTACTTCATGTACTGATAGAAATAAAGATTTTTTTCAAATTGATGACTAAGTAAGTAAAAATTTTCTCAATGATTTCACAAATATTTTTACTGATGGCTTAGTATGAGCTACATCCGGAATGTGAAATGTATTTAATTTACTTTAGACTTTTTGGCTGCTCATTTCTATTTTACAGTATACTTTTATCATTGCTCCACTGGAACAGTCAAACATTTTAAAGTCAATTTGCTACAAAGGCGTTGCAAGACGCTGGTTAGTTACAGAACTCAGACAGTCCTTGGCAATACAAAGCTGTTCTGATCCCATCCCCACTCCCAGAGGGAAGAACATAAATAGTGAGCTTTCACAGCAACAAAGCAGCAGAAAAGGATTGTTCAGTAATAGTGTAAATCTGGAACCTGAGATATTTTCAAGTACTTTTGAAACATTTTCATTTAAAATAAAAACTTCTCCATTACAGACATTTGATATGCTTTGGGAAAGCCTTGTAGGTTGGTGTTTTTATATCACATTTTCTTTACCAACCTCACATGCAAGTATCTCATTCACCTGTGAATAACACACATTATTCTTCTATACAGGTCTGCATGGACAAGTGGCTAAATACAGACAACCAGAAAGTTACCAGAAACACGTGGAACAAAATCTTGAGGATCATGAGTCTCATTTCCCGAGAATTTTAAAACGCTTACAACTCATGGATGCAGTTTGCTGCTTTAGCCTGGCCTTGCTGACCAATGGTGGAGGGAAGGTCTGGCCTCTCCAAGGGCATATTCAGTAGCAGTGAGCTGATAAAGAGGGAATTTCCTACATGCCCATCCAAGGATAACAGCATTGCCAGAGCAGGCAAGCTCAAGACAGATACTGACATATCCTGTTACAAGCATAAATTCACTTTGATGAGGAAACAAGTTAACTTTGCTTGTTTCTTGGGATCCTGTGGAGGGCTCTGTCTCTTTCCGTCCAAAGACAATTCTCATGTCTTTTGCATGATAAATCTCTTTGCAGTAAAGAGCAATATTAACATTTTAACACGTGCAGAGAGGAACAAATATGCTGCCAGTAAGAGCTACGGTTTCACCACTGGAAAAGTCACCTTGTCAACATAACCCTCAAAAGGCAAATCCTGGGAGAGGAAGCCATAACATAACGAGGGAGGCACAAAATCACACAGCTGCAAGAAACAATGCAAAAAGGGAAGAGGCTCCATTGGAGGAGAGTCCAGGGAACAAAGCCTTTTGTTTGCAAGACTGGAGGTAAGAAAACTCCATCATTTCAGAGAGGGCGGAGTGGCCTCCAGTAGGTCCTATAGAGTAAGGCATAGGAGGAAGAGGCTGCAGTACACTGTCCTCATTTAGCACTGCTGCTAATGTCAAACGCTCCCAAGTAAAGGCAAAATAAGTAAAATATATGCAATTGGAAGAAACACAGAATAGAGCCCATATATATCAAGACAATCTATGTTTCCTTTCTGGAGCTACCCAATCTCACCCATGACAGTTCACAAAGAGAATGCATCTTTAGATTCCTCTGTTATAACAGGTAGTCATAATGCAGATAAATCCTTTTTTTTTTTTTTTTCAGATCCTCTTTGTTACTTTGTGTTTAAGCTTTTATTTCTAGTCTTTCTAGAGGCTTTAGGGGAGGTTTTTTTCCTGATAACTTCTGTCTTGCGCAGTATTCCACTAGCCTTTACTGATCAGACAGCATTGGCAAGAGGCTATTAAAACATATGTAATCAATTTTATAATTTTTTAGCACTTGCTAAAGGCTTTATTTAATCAGAGCACTAATGATATTGAAAATGCAAGGAGCAGCGATAAAAAGTATGAGAAAGGCAGAATGTTCAAAGTTTGGAGTGCATTTGCCTCGGAGCATCTCTGGGTTAACAGGCCAGCACGATTGATGAATGCGCCAGGCTTCCAATTGCAGTCAGGGCAAAAGGAAAGTTGTTAAGTAGTGTTCATATGTCAGCTTCAATGGCCAGAATACCATACCACAAAACCAAAATGCAATTCAGCACGACTGGCAACCATCCATCAAACAGGTTGAAAATTGAATGAACTTACAACAAAATTATCCCTGGTCGAAAGGGAGCAGCATTCCTATGGGTTGTGGTAAGACACGTCAACAGAGCACTTCTCACAGCACATGGCAACTGGAGCCCTCGATTCCAGCTTCTACCACTCCCAAAGCTTTCATAAACACTTAACATTTCATAAAAGTTGCAGTTTTACACGTGATTCCTAAACTACAAAGAACTGTGCAGGGTGTGCTGCCACTCCTGCTCTGACATGCTTCATAAACACTGGCTAGAGCAGCTGACCCAGATGTACTCGCAACTTATTTCTTCAAAATTTAAAATCTGCTCTACCTGGTGTTTGTGCTCTGTTAAGGATTCAATCATAAACCAGAGAACTGGAATATTTTGTGCCTGGTGCTACACAGCTATACCTAATTTCTTCTCTATCTCACATTAAGCAGAGATGTCTCTTAGAAGCTTTAGAAAAACATCAAAGAAAGTGAAGAAAAAATATCAAGAACTTGTAAATAAACAGCTGGCTTGCAACATATGTATTTTCTTCTATATTTTTCAGGTGCCACAATCTACAATCCATATCTGCCAGCCTTGTAGCATGCAGCATAATTTAACTGTAATTGATAACGTAAGGGCAGATGGAGAGAAGTGTCAGCTCCTGCTCACATCCTCTGGGGATGCTACAGAAATCAAAGCAGATGGTCCAATTGCTTCTTATTTATGTGTTGCTGCTAGCTCCTCTGCTTGCAGGATAATGGATCATTATTGCCTGCTGTGCACAAACACCAATATGCTTTTAAATCTGGTTCTCAAACCTTATGAAAAAGCACTATATTTCATATTAATTTGTGAAGCTGCACTTAACAGGGTCCACTGATTTTAATTTATAACTTTCAAAAGAAAAAGGGTTAGCCATGGATTATTTTTTTCATAAAATAAACGATCAATTGAGATTTCTAGCAGAACACAGACTTGTTAACCCATCATGCATGCTCAGAGAGTACACAGCAGTTAATTATGATTTGAATGATACAATACCATGTGGTTTTATTTATTGACCACTCTTTGGCAATGAAGGCAAATATCCTTAAAAAGATAACTTCAAATATGTATCAGGTAAGATATAGTGCTGTCACTTGAATCCTTTGTTTACCCAAAACACCCATGAATTCTCTCACAGACACCAGTTAGGAGACCTGCTTCTCCAAGGAGCTCAGCCAGGCTACAGGACTTCCTGCACAGCCAGAGCACTATAACACTTTCCAGAGTGTAAACCCATGGCTTTACCCTTGTCAGTGTTCATATCCCAGGGAAATTGTCAGCATGCCTTCTGGAACCCACTGTAGTGACTTTCAGTGACATTGAGCCCTGACGTTTCACAGTGTGGCCAATATTGGTTTGCTTTGGCATCTACAACAAATGAAAAGGTTAAATCAGTGGTTTGTAAAGAGAGAACCCATGCCCGGCTAGCTCTGCTCAACATGTCCGTGGGAAACACCTTCAAAGATACTGATGTTGTACTTTCTCTTTTAGCTGAGACAACACATCACCAGAAAGATTTTGTAAATACTCCAAAACTTCAGCTAGTAATATGTAGGTTTTAGAAATCTGTCATGAAAGGGCAAACTATAAAGTGAATTTCCTGTCACAAAGTAGACATGTTAACATCTCCAGTGTCTAAAGGTCTATAGAACACAGCAGCTATTCTTATAAATTCTGGGAAGTTGACAGTCCTTTGAAAGGACCAGGTGTCAGTCAGTGCACCCAGTGAGTAAATCATAGAATGGATACAGTAAGGCTCCTTCCAAGTATGGGGCCTAAGAAGAAACAAATTAAGTTTAGGTTAATCCACCGCTTATCCTACCCTTAAGGTGAATCAGTGAATGATTAACAGAAGAAAATGTTCAGTGTTTTATGCAGTGTTCAATTAATCCATTCATCTGCTGAGGTGCTTAGATACTCAGGGGGCTGGAGTTGATATTGAACCCTTGTTTTATTTACTACTTTACCAGTTTAACAAGATGTTGTTGTAACTTGACTTCAAATATGAAGTTTTAAGAAAAAAAGTATCTTTTTTTTTTCTCTGTCTAGAACCTAAACATATTAAGCAGTAGTATTATCCAGTGTCAGGGAAGAAATTGCTCTGACATAGCAGATGTGCTACGGCTGACTGATGGAAGCTTTGGATAAATTTAGCAATCACCTTTGTGATCAAGACAAGTTCAGGATACTAATTAGTCAAACTGAATTAGGTCTTGCATGCTAAAAGGCAACTTCAAACCAGGAGTGTCTGGCAAACATTGTGGGTCATTTCAGGGATCTTCTAAAACCACCAGAAACCAGTTTAAAATTGTTTGCATATATAACATGTGTTTATTTTAAACAGACTCAGAACAATATAGCTCTGTCCCCTCGAAGACAGGAGAATTTTCACTGGCTATAATGTGTGAGTTTTGCAATATTACTCAGAAGTTCCTTTGACTGTAAAGTTGAATGATATTTCACCTTGAGAAGGTTCACTGTAACTGAGAATGCTATATGACTCCAAGTTAATACAAAATTACTTTTCATTAATTATGAAAAAAACCTTAAATTATGGTGAGTAAAGCTGTAGGAAAATCAACAACGTAGCTCACTTCAGACAGGAACACCAAATAGCCAAGAAGGAAATGAGAGGCCAAACTAGCAAGCCCCAAGACAGGTCCTGTGGAGCAAACGAGAGCCCCCAGGCTGGAGGACAGCCCAGTTCTGCTGCACAGACACAGCAATAGCACCAGTGGGCAGAGCCCAGGCTGCTCAGGGAAAAGCCCTTTGGGGTCAGAGGTGAGGGAGAGGAAGGTTGAACCGGAATCTAAGATGAACCTACAGCAAAACAGGGGTGAGTGGGCTTGGGAAAAGCCTTCCCTTGCTGCAGGACAGACCTCCTGCTGTCTCACATGGTCTTTGCATTAATGAGGAGAGTCTGACAGGCTCCAGCTGCATGATATACAAGAGCTTTTCATAATAGAAGAAAATTATAACTGTGCACATGCAAGTAATTCTTCAAAATTAATAGAACTAACAGTGTGTGTATAGTTGCTCATATGATTAAATTTTCAAGATATTTGGAACAATCATTTCATGGTGGCTAAATATAAAAACCTATTAGATTCTCTAAAACTGTTATTTTGAATATTTTAGAAATCAACAAAATGTTCCTCTTTATAACAAAGAAACATTTGTTTAATATGTTGATGGATTTTCAAGCAAATGGATTTTCTCCATCAGTCATTAGACTCTCCAGTTTTTTCTGGTTAACACACATTTTGATTGTCAATCAAATCTTAAAACTCTGTACTTACTATCCAAACAGCCACCTAGAATTTCTTCCTCTAGTCACGTTCTTGCCATAAAATAAATTAATGACACATTCAATCATTCATTTAGCACATGAAGGAATTTTCCTTAATAATAGTTTTTGTATTAAACAGCTAAATTTGAAACATAATTGAGCTCTGTCTAATTATAATAGTCACACACACTTTTACAGTAGGTGTTATAATATTTTTTCATAACTGAGACTTTCTGTACCCTTGCACCCATGCCAATAATTTGAGGTACATAGAGTATTGCAGCCAGACCCCTGGTGAGAAAAAGAAGAAAAAACCTTTGAAGTTGTTCCTAATTTTGAAAAGGATTCCCCTTTTTCCCTCAAATGTCTGCTGATCCTATACACCTGCAGTCCTGTGATCTTACAGCCAAGAAGGAAAGTTTCTGTGGGGTGTTCTAGAGGCAGTAGGACAAATTCTTTGATGAGGAGACATGGTTCTGATTTTTATTTAGTAATCTATAAAATCTATCTAATATAGCATAGCATGGCCACCAAACACCTCAAAACACTTTGAAAGGCACTTCTGCTCAACAATTGCAGCAATCCAAAAGATCTGATGCAATGCTTCCCTGTGGTGCAAGACCAGACTCACAGGCAGGGAACTGTGAGCTGAGCACCCATGGGCCTGATGCTGACCAAGTGGACATGCAACATGTCAGGATGAACCCTTCTGTTGCTGTGTAGCTGCACAATGGGATATTTTTCTGATTTTTCTGGAGAATCTTTTTCCAACCTTATTTCTCAATAGTTGATGCTGTGCTATTTATATACTTTGCTACCATACTTTGTTTTGGATGACCTCCCACCATTTGGCTTCATAATAAGTTCCACTAGGAGAAGATAATCTCTGAGTTCAACACATTCTTTAATTTTCATCTGTGTATGAGGGAGGCAGAAGATAGCTCCATATCTACACTGTAGCTTGCACCAACTTAATTTTATTTCTGTGTGGAATGAATGGCTTGTGTGGTTCAATTGCATGAGAATTTATGCTCAATAGACAAATAACCTTAACAACTGTAAAACCTGGCTGAAATAACCATGGTTCTGCTGGTTTGGCAGCTAATGCTTGGTCTGAGGTATTTTTTGTTTTGTTTTTCCTTCATTTACAGAGCTAGTGCTAAAGCTGTTAAACTTTAGGTCACCTAAACATCATTGGCAATTCATATACACTCTGGGAGTTTTTGTCCTCTGACACAAAATGCTACAGTTTAGCATTACTAAGCAGCTAACACCTACCAAAGCAATATCTGACAAAGATTTTCTCCTTAATAAAAAGAGGGAAATAGAGTAGTATTTTAAAATTACTGCACCATGATTATTCATAAACACTTTTTTTCATCATGCAGAGCAGACATTAGTAGTTCTAGACCTATCAGACTATTTTTGTAAATCTCATATTTTTCAAGTTTCTTTCTTAGTTTCTGTATAAATTGTTTTGAGAAGCTCAAGTTCAGCTTGTGCTAGAATTAACACTGTGGTTCTGACTAACCATTACATTCTTGAATATGAGGCAGTTTGTGGCAGGCTGTAATTCTGGCAGCAATCAGCAGAGATTTTCTCATGACTTTTAAACAGGTAGGTGTGACATCAATTGATCTTTGCATGTAGGAGAATGACACAAAAAGTAACGACAGAGGCTCACAGTCAATCAAACCTATTCTAACGAGAGCTGCTTTGAAGACATAAAGGTCTCTTCTAACACAAAACAGCCTGCTCCCTGTTCTTAAAATAGGAGCTCCATTTTGCACACCAAAAGTTCTCTACCACCTACATGCTGTGTCTGCAGTTGGATTGCCAGTGACAATGCAATGCTGAAATAAGCTTCACTGCAACAGCTTGAGTCTCTGGATTCACAACTTGCAGAGACACAGGGAGGCAGGTGTTCTAAAAGGACTTGAGATGTGATTTGCCACCCACACAGGCAATACGATGAAACGCAGGAAAAGTCCAATAGAGTATAAGCTAAAATTTTAGTTAGGTGAAATAAATTATTTCATCATGCCTTTCTTCTCAACACCCATTTTGAGATAATTTCCAGAATCCTCATGAACTGCAAGAGTTATGAATGAATGCCTTTTATCACATGAAAGGCAGAAACTGAATTTAACCTCTGATTCACACCACCATATCTATGGATTCTTTTCCTTCAGTAAGAATGGAAGTTTGTCCTCCTTCTAAAAGGGATTTTTCCACCATCTAAAGGTCATGTGCATATGAGAAATGTACACAAAACCAGGTAAGCAGGAGAACCTGAGCCAACATATATAAATTATAATGTGTATGTCATGTTATAGTAAAACAGTTTTGTTATCTTCATAACCTGAAAATAGTTTCTTCCTCTTTCAATTACAGAGGAACAATCAGTTTCTTAATAGGTAAAAGCACTTTGAAGTTAAAGCTCAAGATAAACCATATAGCAGATTTAGTGCAGTGAGCTTGATTGAATATATGCTCTAGTCTCTTTGAGAAAGCCAACCCTGAAAATTATAACATGAAAGGAGACCAAAGTCTGTGCTTAGTCCATGCCTGGATCATTTTTAAAGCTAACAGATTTGCTTTATTCTTTCACATATTTGTGTAAGTTTTCTGAAATTACTATTACTGGTTATTACTATTGTTGGTTCTGGCAGTTTATTCTGAATATTGAGCATCATTTTCTGCATATGTGGAACAGTACATCGTTAAATTATTTCTCCATGATGTGTGCTGCCATGAACTCAGACTCCAGTCTTGTTTGGAGCTTGAAATACAGTGAGTTTTAAAAACTTATAAGATACAATATTCCTTTGGAGTCAAAGTCCTAAAATAATTTGCCAACAACAATTCAATGTTAATTGATGACAAGAAAGCATCGGGCTGCACAGAGGAGGTTTGGAATACCAGCTGTATAAGGGTTTGTTTCCAGGTCTTCAAGAATAAGATGCTAAATCTACATTCAGCGGTTACAAGGTTTACAAAGCTGGTTGTAGGATGGGAGAAGAGTCAGACACAGCTTAGGAGCAGCATTTAGACACTGTATTTCCTGAGGCACAGGGAGAGGTGGCCAATGCCAGTAACTGTGTCTGGCTTTGTAGGAGATAAAGAAGTCTGTGAAACTCATAACTAGACAGGTCACTGTGGCTTTGCATGAAATTCTGCCTTAGAGAGATCTGAAAAGTGATGCTGAGGCCATGTCTGGTGAGGTTCTCCTGGGGATGTATTTTTCTCAAGAGGAATCAAGTGGCTTATTCTACTCAGAAATTTATGCACAGAGGTGAGATCCAAGAAGAATTCCATGTTATTACCCTCTAAACATTGTTATAAAGTAAAACTTCCTTTTTTAGGTGATCTTTTTTTAGGTGAAATTGAAATCTTGAGAGGAATTCTGTTAAGTCAGTTTTAGATAGATCATAAATAGCTTTTCACCCCAGTATCTCTCTGAGCTCCAGAATTCATTGCATTTGTTCACACAATAATAAATATATTTTAACTGAGTTACCCATTCTGGTCTCCTGCATACTCCCATAAATAGGTCCATTAAATTCATAAAAATCAACAGCAATCAAACATGTAAATGACAAAAGGATTGAGACTTTATTTTCAGTCTTTTCAAAATAAAATCAAAACTTCAGTGGTCTCATGTTTAGTTCCCTTTTAAAAAGAAAGTCCTTTAAAAAGAAATCCTATAATTCTTCTGCAAAATTCTTAGAGTATAATAGCACATGTATATCTGGCTAATGCCTAGACTTTGAACATGTACATTACTTAGACTAATTAGGTGACTTTATGAAAGAATTCTTTGTTTTGCGCATTGGATAATACGATTCGGAGCTGTATTTACTCTTGTTACCACTGGGTTGGATGAGTGACGTACTTCTTGCAGCTGTAAAAGGTTTCATTTATACCAGTTTTGCAATGAATTTACAGTGAATGTTGAAATCTGTTATTACTTCTGTATTTATGATAGGCTGAATAATAAACTTACTGATTTCGTTTAATGGAAGCCTTTCCCTACCTATGATTTTATTCAAAATGTTTTATTTGCAACTTGAAAGGACATCCCTGCACGTCAGAGAGGTGTATCTAAAGATACTCTTATCACAGGGTGTCATACAGTTCTCTGGTACAGCTTGCTAAAGATGATGGCTGAGATTAAATACAACCCACTTGGCAAAGGGCAGATGGCAAACAATTGCATTTGACCTTTGTCAAAGAATGCTCATTCACAACTGCCTTTCATCACGTCCTCCTACATCTTTCCTGGGGGACCAAAGAAAAGCCCTGGCATGTTCTGTGTGAGCGCGGCTGTGAACTGCTGCCCTGCGTACTAACACGGTGTGAGCACCACTGTCAGCCCATGTCCTGACAGCTACTGTGCCCTGACAAAATTTGTAATAATAACCACATGCCACGCTTTCAACTTTTACCCAAACTCTGCTCCAGAGCCTTTTTAACATGATTTGTAGTAGCAGCACACAAGTGTTAATAAAGTACAACCTGGAAAAATGACACTTCATTTAACTGCATAAGATTTATAACAATATTTTCTATTTGACTCAAAGTTGGACTAAGATCTGAGCAGTCAGCAAAGTGAACTGGGTGGTTAACTCCAAGATTGTGAGATTAGGTATTTCTTACTTATTTCCAGCAACCAGTGAATAACTTTAAACCTCAGCACACAGTTCATGGTTGTCTGCTCTATCAACAAACATATATCAAACTGGAAATTCAAGTAACTGAAACAGCCTCTTAATATTTACCTATTTCAATTATTTTTTCTTTATCAATTATTATTTTTCTTGCCATAAGTAAATATACTGTAAGCACTGCTGGTTCATGAGGATGCAAATATCAGTGTCTCAGATAACAGCACATGAATAGCACAAGTGTGTTAAAAGCACCCATGGCTATATTGTAATTTACATCACTGCGTTTTCCTTGGTTAGAGTGAAGGAGAGGTAAATGCAATTATTTCACCCTCTTAAGCATTTTTTTAAAAGTTGAGTGAGCCTAGTTTAAAGTAAATATTTTGTCTCTGTTTTCAGAGTATCACTAGAGAGATATAATTTTGAAATGTATTAGGTCTGAATCTGAAATGCAGAAACCATGATCACACATATTACGCAAGAGACAAGGACAATTCTTGTTTCATTTCCCCCAAACCAGTATATGAAACAGTGGTGTTCTGATATCAGAGAGATTTTGAGAGAAAATGCTTGAAGAACTTTTTTTACATTAAATGAACTGTCCATAAGAATCATGTGCAATATATAAATAGACAGGACCCATGGGACAGCTCTAATAAGGAAAATGAAGTTGAGAGATCAGATGGCAGCCTTTCTGTGGCTGCTCTGTGGAAAATCCACAGGCAGTCTAACCTGCAGATGTGGCACTGAACTGGCAATTCCCTGGATGTCTTCAGCAGCTTCAGGCCTTGGAGTACAGTGTGCTCCCAGAGAGGTGCTTTGGCCAGGGACATCAGTTCACCTTTCATCCTCCTGCTGGGTGACACTGATAGATCACACCCACCCAAACGCTCCATCCTACACACTTGAGAGTAGGCTCAGGTTACTGGGACATTCCTGCTGACTTCATCCATGTAACCAGGTAAGGATCCCCACTCAGGACTAAATCCTAAAAGTAAGTCATTGTAAAAAACAAAAGATATGTGATAAAGCACCATAAGGAGTTTTCTTTCTATTATCATGGTTTACAGCAAACAGAGACTGACAGCTGAGCAATTTGTGTGGAATTAGTACCTTTCTCATCATGTCAAAGCCATTGCCAGTC
Source organism: Pseudopodoces humilis (assembly GCF_049639895.1). Classification (NCBI taxonomy): domain Eukaryota; kingdom Metazoa; phylum Chordata; class Aves; order Passeriformes; family Paridae; genus Pseudopodoces; species Pseudopodoces humilis. The sequence continues at coordinate 11,379,523 of NC_142213.1, read as the reverse complement.
TCATCTCAGGCTCCAAGTCTTTGTCTCTTATAAAGATTGTGCTTGGTAGCAGCTTGTTACCTCCCCCTGAACTCACTCCCTGTTTAGTCATTTCCAGGATTTGGCCTCATGGCTTTTTACTGACTCCAGGTAAACCACAGCTTGCCAATCTGGAATTTCTTCCCTTTCCTGCATGTTTTATAGTCCCACTTGTCCCATGAGCTAAATAAGAGCTATTCTCAGATGAATGGACAGTGCCTATCCATGGCTACATGGAGAAAAGAGAAACCTGAACCGTATAATGTTGGACTTGCAGAAATTATAAGCTTTTTAAATTTAATGTGAGAATGAATTGTCTCCATAATGTCATACAGAAGCAGAGCAATCTGCCCAAAAGGTAGATTTTACAGCCTGCTAGATTTCAAAAGCTAGGGTTAATTTTAAGTTACTGGGACATTTCACATGCTAAAGTACTTTGCTGAACTGGGAGAAGATGAAAGGAGGTGAAAGTAATGAGCAGCTTGAGGGTGTATATTTGTTTTAGTCAGAGGAGCTTTATCATTGACTTTAATGGTGCCAGGCCTGTGTACCCCAAATTAAAGTGAGTTAGGTATTTGCATACATTATAGGCTAATAAGCCAGTTTCCAAGTGTAACTGTACATAAGAAGCATCTGCAGTAACACAGCACCACCAGACTAATTGCTACATCTTTAGCAGATTATGATGGTTTCCTTTATCATTTTACATGTTTCTGCTCCAGCAGAGATCTGTATGCCTTACATTAGTCTGATAAGCTCAATTTTAGGTATGTTGTTTTCAGCTGTAACAACAGCTGAACTGAAAACCAGTAAACTAAAAGCACAGTGAATTTGTTTGGTTTTTTTTTTCCCTTTTTTCCCTTCTGTTTCATTCATTCCTTTAATTTATTTATTTTTACCTATTTTACAGCTTTGTTCAAATTTGTATCTGTGGCAAGTTTACAGCACACTGTGCTTAACTCTGTAAAGCCAGACTGTTCTCTCATACGTAGTAAAGCTTTCCACATTATGCATGTTGTGTTTTATTTCACTGTTTGGAGGACTTTTTATGAAATCAGCAGCTAGACGGAAGGAAATCATTTGCATACTTGGCTCCATACACCTGGAATTCCTTAATTTTAGGGATTAACAAAATGAGTCTAATAAAAAGCATAGGGCCTTGTTAATCAGCTCTGTAAACTTCCTTCATTAGCTGTTACTTGCTGCCAACATGAGTGCACATTTCAGGAAATTTACATTGTGCAGGTCAGTTATTACTATTTTATGAACTGATTTCTAATTTTATGTGACACAGTTTGTGTTTTTAGTGTTCCTAAAAGTTAAATAACATTTTTTTAAAGTCTTGGATAGTGTGTGCCCTTGTGCAGTCTCATTCATGACACTTTCCATACATTAGGTCCCTAATAACATCAGTTTACTGAAACTGACAATACAATATAGTGTCAATAATATGAACAGATGCTTTGTATTGGAGTTGATGTGGGAAACTTTCCTTCAGACTATAAAGTGTGGGTTATAAACACCTGTAGTTTTGTCATTGGTCATTTTTTAAAACCAAAACAGGAGAAGATTTCTAAAGTTATTATGAAATCCAGTAATCATAATCACTTCCTCTTACTAGATCCTGCTAGAGTAAGTACAGCTCAAGTTTTCATCATAGTTGCTACTTGTTCACACATTGAAGGCCTGATCTGAGTCCTACTGAAACATTTGGAGACATTTTCCTGGCAGATTTTAATTGGCTTCTACCAGGTCCTTGATTTCAATGAATATTTGGGAACATGAGATTTCTTTTTTCTAATAAAACTATGACAATCTTAAATATATCAATGCTGTGCTTGTAGTGATAAAAATCCACCTTCCTCATTCTTAATTCTTTTTTTTTTTATTTTAAATTTTTTTCTAGAAATGAAAGAGTAGCTTTTGCAACTCTGTATTTAGTACTAAGAAGTAATACTGTGTCATCTTTATGTCTGGAGCTTTGGCAAACCGACTTTGTTGACTTTTTGTATGTACTTACACAATCTGATTCCCAAATATTAAAAATCAAATAAAATTACTCAGCACTGGAGCAATCTAGATACAAGGAAACACATACAGAAATCAGAAAATGTCACCATCTCAGATAAAATGTAGTGGACTTTCAGAAATGAACAGGATCCTGACTCTGTGAGTAAAATTCCTTGGTCTCTGAACTAGAAGAACTACAAAGAAACAGCTCTTAGAAATCCCTGGCAACTGAAGACACACTGTATAGTGTCTGACCCCGTGAAACGGCTCCAAAACTAGTATCTAACTTTTTTAAAATGTAACTATATTAATGAGTTTAGTATTTTGTGGGATGAATAAACTTCTTTATGTTGCTACAAAGCAGACTAGAAATTCTACATTGGGCCTGACCTTAAAAGCATAGTGATTTTTAAAATGATGATAGTATCCATGCAGGGCTCAAATAAGAAGCCCAAGCTCTTCGCCACATGTCCTTGTTTAAAGCTGAGGGATACATTAACAACCAGGAGAAGAATATTATTAGGAATGCTCTGCTTCCTACTCTTTCCTTCATATATTCTCACTATTCTCCTTTAGAGAACTGTAGAGACCCAAATTCTCTAGAGGCCAAAAGAGGGCATAAAGAACGGACAGGCTGTTGTCAACTGTTTGTCACTTTAACTCTGAGTGTATCTAAACCCTCCTTCCCCTTCACAGAGACTCTGCTTACACACTGTCTGTTTTCTCAAATATTGTTTTACAAATGACAAGGTTTATAGACAATTTTGGGAAAGACTGTGACATTTTCAAGAGTCTTGAGACACTCCCCTTCTCTGCACATCCATTAACCAGCCTTATAAAAAAACCCCAACACTTCATACTTCCCTTCTGGTGTGTGTTTTATATCTTCATGAGCGTAACTTCACCCTTAGCTTCCCTTGAAGACAAGTCCAACAGTAAAGGATAAGTAAAGAAGTTGAGAAAGAAAGGAAGGAAGGCAGTTCCCAAGCTGCTAGTCCCAGCATGGGGGTGGCTGAAGCAGAGGGAGCACTCAGCACACTGCTGCTCCTCAGCCCGCTGCTGCTGCAGCTTTGTCTGGTGTCATTGGGTTGCTGTCCAGCTACAAAAAACTGCTGCCTAAAGAAGAGCATATTGCCAGTGCTGGCTGCCAACCTTAGAGCTAGTGATAATCCAAACAGCACAAAGTGCCCATTATCAGTTCCTTCTCTGAACAGCCCATTAAAAACAGCTGTGCAGATAAAAGAACTGGAGAACTTTGTAGCAGAAATTAAGCAGAGAGAGAATGTGGTGGTTGGAGCCAACCACTGCCATTTAATTTCTGTGAAAGAAGAGTGGAAAAAAAAAGGAAAAAGAAAAAAAAGGATAAGACTCCAAGTTATGAATGGGAAAGGAAAGTTGTATGCCTGCCTAAAGCACTGAAAACCATTGTGGAAGAGGATTTCCAAAGACGGGAGGTCTTCATTAAGATTTAGGGACTAATCCTAGAGAATCTCATTGCTCTGAACAGGCAGCACAGACGCCAACACCTGAATGACAGCAGACAAATGCAGACACTACCGCCTCCCCCACACACATTCCCACAGAGGTACCCATGGGATTCCCCAGAGTAAAAATCTCTGCTCTGTTGCAGTGGAGTCGCTGGGGAACAAACTAAATTTCTTCCTGCATCAACAAAATGATTCATAGAAAGTTACATAAAACTTTGGGTTCTCTGTTTATCAGGCTGCACCTCCAAAGCAGTGAGGGAATATTGGCAACTACATGCTCGGAGCCCCTGGATCATTTTATGTTTCAGCCCAGCCATAAACAAACGCAGTTTGCTCTGCACGAGCCTCAGTTCTGCAGACAATAGAGCTCTCTCTCCTCTGTTTCTGAAAGTGCATTCAAATAATTTCAAAATAATTTATGAGTGTTGCTCTGCTAGAGCATGTCCTCTAGCACAGCCTGTTGGAGACACACAGAGGCACTGCAGGCTCACCCACACATTTTCTTACCCACATCATCACTTTACCTGGAAGTTTATCCCCTGGACACTGGGAGGGCAAAAGGCTTTTGGGGACTAAGCTCAAACATGTACACTATAGGGGAGGTGGGGCTGCTGCTTGAGAGAACTTAATTTTGAAAATAAACTGATGGCATAAAAAGTCTCTGAACTCATTTTAAGGACAATGGTCATTCTGGATTCTTAACTGAGTACAAGTGCTTGCTGTTGGTATAACTAATAGTAGGAAAAGAATATTTTGTGGTATAAATTCTCTAAGTGCTCACAATTAATTTTTCAGTCTTTTTTTTTTTTTTTTCCCTGAGGTATGGCAACCCTTTAAAAATTAGAAATAAATTTTTTGTCTTACCAATGAAATTATAGAAATTTTTTTTTTTTCTTCTACAGTTCTGGCTACCCTCATTTCAACTGTGTCTGGATTTGCTTACAATTTCTTAGGGGTGTATAACCAATCTCTTTTAATTCATAATGCTATATGCAATTATATGAAGAAAAGGTCTATGTAAAGACTGCCAAATCTTGAAAATATTGTTGTGGTATCACTTTATATTCATGGCTTAAATCTGGTCAGAAATAGTTTTACAAGTTACTTTAGACATCTGCAGAGATATCTTATGTTAATATTATATTGGAATTTCCCCAAATTCTTTGAAAGCCTACCCATTTTTTCATGATGTGGCTGAACTAAAGGAGAGCTGACATAAGGTGGCTCATACAAGATCTCACTTTTTTTTTTTGCAGAAGAGCAAGTTACTGCATCCCTCGCTGTGTTTAGAACAGAATGTAAAGCTCCTCTTTGATTTAGCTGTCCAACAAAAACAAAAAGAAAGAAGAGAATTTAAAGGAAAAAGAAGGAAGATGTGAATAATAATAAATAATCAAATCCATCTGTTTCAGAGGGGAGACAGGAGAAGGAATCTAGACCACAGTTCTTCCTACTAACAAAACCTGTGTGTGCGTATTGGAGTGTTAACGTGCCCTGGTGATGTGTGATAATTGTATACATAGACACTAAAGCATTTTTTTCTTCTCACATCAGGCTTCTCCATTTTAACCAGATCTAAAACATGCACCATCAGGAACTATTGCTTTCTCCATTTTTCAAAGAGCTAATAGATACTAATCATTGACCTCAGACTTGTCATACATCACTAGAAGGATGTTCTCCATAAACAACATGCTGGAGGTCATGTCAATGTCCACTTCCACCTCCTTTGATTTCTGCCCATCTGCAGCTTGCAGGCCAAATAAATCTCGTTAAACAGCATGTGCACAATTCTCTTAAACATTCCAGAGAACAAAGACAAAAGAAACAGTAATGGCCACAGTTATATAAAGCTGCAGCAGTAGCAAAAAAGTCTACGGGTAGCTTGAGTTTCATAAGCACTGAAAACATAATCTATCATCAGGCAGCGTGCACACTGCATGTGACTGCAGCTGGGGCACAGGCAGGCAATTTCTGATTTGATTTGTGGCTCAGTGCTGCAGGATGGTCTCTTCCATCCACCTTTCCCTTTGCCTGTCCCCTTTCCCCCTCTCTGCTGCACGCACCTGCCTCTTGTGCTGGTCTTAGAGCTTTTATGAGCAGCTTCTACTGATAAACTTTCTAAACTAAGCTGTATGGAAAACAAAAATAACCACCAAAAAACCCACTAAAACAAAAGACCAAAACTTTACGCCCAGACAAAAGTCAGCTCGTCAAGGGTAACAGAGTAATGGAATGAAAACAGGGACCTGCAACACCACTTTCTCCAACAGCAATCACCTGTACTCTCTGCATGTGTAATTATCATTCTATTGCAGCCTGATCACATAATTAATTTTTATGCCTGAAACAGTTAGAGCAGGAGCATATTTGTACTTCTTAAGAAACTGTTACCTTCACCAAATCCCTGAGGATCTGCCAAAATCGACAGCAGTCTCAAAATCCTTCTTCTTTTAATAAGTTTAGGATTCAAATGAACAAAGGAAAGGAGATGTATTCATCTCAAGATGTCAGAGAATATGCACTGAGTCACTAGTGAAGTGTTTGAATAGAATGGAGGTGAAGAAATAGAGTCCCAACAGGTCTGGGTTTAAATTTTAAAATTGCAAACCTGATTGATTTTAAAATTGTAAAGCTATTTTGATTAGTTACTTCAATTCCTATTATTTTGCATTATCCTCCTACCAAAATTTGCATCCCTCTAAAATTGCTCTGCTTTATTTTGATTTAATGGCAACGGAAAATTGCCACATACAAGGGAATTCTAATGATTAATTAACATTCATATTGAAAGCCTGCATCCAATTTTTCCTAGCTTTAACTTCTAGCTGCTTCCCCTTGTTATCCTTTTTTTTTTTATTTATTTTTTATTAAAGGAGCCCTTCTGAATGTGAAGTCTTCTCCCCAGAAGATAATTATACACCTTGATCAAATCACTACTTAACCTTTTCTCCAATAAACAGAATAGATTTAGTTTCTCAGGTAACACTGGTGTCCCAGACCTTGAATCATTCTTTTGGTTCTGCTCTTAAGCTTCTCCAATTTTATTATATTTTCCTCAGAAATTTTTGAAGTATCTTTTTGTCAGCTTTGAAGCAGTGAAGTTCATCCCATGTTCAGCTGCTGCAGTCACTCCTTTCTTGCCTTCAGCTTGTATAAAATTACAGCTACTCTGTCCTTAGATAGTGTTTTCAAAAGTTTTAAAAATCCTTCTTTACATGAATTCCAATAGATCTTCATTTGCATTAGCTTTTAAAAATCTTGGAGTTCAGCCACTGCATCACAACATTTAGGAGATTTAAACTGAAAGCTATCAGTCTGCTCTAATGCACTTTGATGAATTTCCCAGAACCAAGAGGCTGTTCCAAAATTAAACTACTCAGTGTAAGTGGCAGCAGTGCCTGCTCCCACACTGCTGCCGTACGGAATAGTTCTCTGGAACTGCAGTTGGACTGACTTTGCTCACAAGTTTTAATTCTGTCAATGCTACAAATTACTTAAGACTGTTTATTTCCAGATGTAAAATTGATTGAAAACTTTTATTTTATTTTTTCATTTATTTTGCTTCACTTTTGACAACTTATGGAAAGCCCAGCTTATAAAGTGGAATATAATTAATGGACAACAGCTCTCTAAACTACACTGCATTCATGTGAGATGTTGTAGGGAAGCTTAACTGAATGCAAGACTTAGAAAAGAATCCACCTGACAAAACTGCATCTCTCCCTGTTCATTGTGAAGGACTGGGAATAGTAACGCTTGTACACAAAATTACTTCATATCCAGTGCTACCTTAATTTCCAAGCAAAAAAAAAAAAAAGAAATGGATGAAGAACACTAGGAAACAGAAAGAAAGCAGAAAGATACTTGTGGATTTAAAAAAAAAGCCATGAACAACAAAACACAACAAAACACACAACAATAAAAAACTTGTTTATTTTCTATGGAAGAATAAAAATTATTTTCCTTGTAAAGCTATGACCATATGCCAGGCCTTTAGGGCACAGTGTGAGTAAAGGCAAACATCTTCTGGTTTTGCTCTACTCCAGCTTTATTCTGAAGTATGCAGTCAAGACCTCCCTCCCATTGTTCTCCTTCTGTTGTATATAACTTGCACTTCTCAGTTTTACATGAGCAAAGGAATTATTTAAATATATACGCCACCAGTTCTGGCCAGTCCTTTCAAACAGTACCCTTTTCTTCTGCATGAGAGGAGCTCTCTATGAACTACATGATCCATTTATTTAATTGATTTATTCCTGTCCTTATGAAGAGCCATCCTGATGGGATATGTTTACATGGTTTTCACTACTCGGATTTAAACAAACCAAGCCACTGCTATGTCTCCTAGCAGAGTCCATGGAACAGACAAAAACTGAGAGCCTGATGCTCAAGGCTCAGCCCCCACACAGCCATTCCTGCTCAGATTAGCAGCAGAAATATCTGGTCAAAACTTCAACTTTCAACAGGCTATGTATGCTGAACTTTGACCAAAGAATGCTGAGAACTAGGAAGAAGTGTGACAAAACCCATTCTTTACCTTTTTTCCTGACAACTTGCAAGGGGAGGCAGCTGTGAGAGGCCAAGGCAGATCTGGCAGGCCCTGTCAGTGCTGCTCTGGGGGAGGTGGGCACCTGCCAGGGCACTGCCCCTCCTCGGCCAGGGAGCACCAGCAGCTCCCTGGGGCTCTGTGCCAATATTACACAAACGTGGGATTCATAAACATGTTCTTCAAAGCTAACTTTGGGAATATTTGAGCTGACATCCTCTCATTGCACCGGTATTAGTGAGGACAGAAAATGGCACCGAATAAACACTCAGGGGAGATTTTGTCACATTGTTAATGCTCTGCCATTAATCCCCATGTTTGGTTCGACAACCAACCTTCTGTTTGGTGATGGCTGGCTTTGAAGGTTGCTCTTAGTCTTTGAAAATGCTAATTGTCAAGCCAACATTTACAGAGGAAGTCATAAAATGAGAGGTTATTATCTACTGCCCTTACTCTGATGATGGAAAGAGGCCTCACAGAATAGTTTTCTATTAAAAGCTTCATACATCTTTGTGGATGGTGGCAAGTACAAACAGATTAAAGAGCCAGTCTGAAAAAGAGCATGAGATGGAGAAGCAGAGGCTCTGCAGCCTGCACTCCATCTAGATAGGAAGATATCCACTCTTGATTTCAAATGATGGAAGATCAGCATTTGAAAACACCACTTTAAACTGCCAAGTGGTTAATTAATCTTAATGTTAGGTTTGTATATTATTTTTGATTCAAGTTTCTTTAACACAAAAAAATGTTTAGGCACTGTCACTTGGCTAAATGATGTTTTAATCATTTTTTCCTCTTCCATCACATTTTTTAATGATTAAATTGTCCATTTTTAACACTCTTATATGGGATTTAAATACAATAATTCCTTAAATCTCACTATGGACTTGCTGTCAAGATCCTTAACTACTTTCTTATGGCTTTTTCCAAGTTTTTTCTCTTTTTTAAATAGAAAAACTAAAAGTAAATTTTTTAAAAAAATATTTCAAATATAGGTAATAGTGGGGTTTTTTTGGTTTGTTTTTTTTTTTGGTTGTTGGTTTGTTTTTTTTTTTTTATTATTTATCCCAAGAGCTGGTTTTGTTTTCATGCTCTTCTGGATGTTTATGTCACATCTTTTCCAAGACCCTTAAAACAGCCCAGCAAGTGCTTATTTTCATTGTGTGATTTCCTCAGTTAGGAAGGTGTAATTGTGACACTGAATCTTGCAGAGCTGCTGTGCACAGAGAGCAAGCAGCATTTGTCATGGCAGCTAAAACAAGGCAGCTCTGACTCTCCTGTACTGCTCAGCTTGCACAAAGTTCTGATTTGTGGTTACTGCAATAATTTCCTTATTGTTTGTTGTCATTAAGACACACGGTGTATTGATATATAACCTGGCCTAGCTGTGATAACTGCAGCAATGCAGAAACTCTAAATTGAGCGCATGAAGGGGAATCAACCCATGCCACAGCTGAATTCGGGTAAGCAGACCCAATGTTTGGGGGGAGAAACCCAATCCTTACTTCAGCAAGGAGAAGCTCAGCACTAACAGAATCTGCAAGTTTATGGTTAAGAGGCTCAGTTTCATCTGCACATCTCAGAATACAACACTGTAGCTGCAGATGTGGTTATAACAACTGTCCATGACAGGGCACAGCAGCATTAGTGAACACAGGTCAGAGAAGGAAAATGTCCCCATTTCAAAGGGTAGAGTGCAAAGTAAAAAGCACAAGTATTGAGGACAGAGATGTAATGGCAAAAAGAAAACAAGGAAGATTATAGTGGGAATTCAGCAGAGAAGAAGGCAGTCGATTTTCTCTAAACTTGCACTCCAGTTTGGACAACTTTTACTGAAGTGTGCAGCAAGTTCACTCCTGCAAAGCAGCTGCTCTGTGGGAAATTGGAGAGCTTTCTCTCAAGACTGATAGCATAAATTCTTATTTTGTCTTTTCATATCAAAGCTGGAACTTAAATCCCAGCCATACTGATTTATCAGCTGTGCAGAAGAGAGAGTTAGGTCAAGTGTCACTAACTTTCATTTCCATAAGGTGCTAATTCAAAAAAGTCACAGGTTTTCAGCACATTTTCTCCATGCCACAGCCTCCCCCTCTCTGGAATGTTTTTAGCACTTCAGTCAAGCTGTAGTTGAAGGAGGTTAGGTGTGCTCTGTCCATTCCTGGTTTTCCATCATCCCTACAGCACGGGTCCCATTTGTTTAGCTGTGTTTTGATCTCCTAATTCACACCACAGTGTGCAGTGTCCCTGCCACTGAAAAATTCCTACCCTCTTCTCTCTGGCTCCTAAGAGGTGCCAAAGCAAACAGTTCAGGATCACACCACAAACCTCTGTTAATGTTCCAGGAAAAGAGATCCAGCAGTTCCTGCAGGCTGTTAAGAAGGTGATGGTGCAAACATGAGGATGCTAAAAGGATTAGCAGAGTGTGTTTGTACCATCTTTCTGAAGACAAGGAACTAAGAGAAGTTAGAAAAAGGTCTACAGAGTGAAAACCAGTGAACCTGCTTTTTAAAATGAAATTTTACATCAATACCAAACACATATGGGAAGCATTATAAATATATGCATTTAATTCTTAACAGTAGCTTTAATTTACATTAAAGATCTATATTAAGGATTAAGGATCTACCCACAAAGAAAAAATGCAGCAAAGCTCCCATTGAGCTCAGTGGTCTGAGACTGAAACCCGTAACAAGATTTTTAGACAACGTAGATGAAACTGCATGAAAACTCCTGACTGCCTGTGTTATACATGCTGTGCTCTCTTTGCATTGCACGTCCTAATTAGGGGTATATAATACTAAATAATAATGGAAATCACATTCTCAAAGTGAAGAAGAAATGCTTAATCATTTCAATGCAGGATTTCTTAACATTCCTTAATTTCACCTCTTAGAATTTTACACTGAATTTTGTCAGTCTATAAATTTACACTAAAGCATGCCAAAAGGAGGGAAGGAAAGAAAGGAAACAAAAAAAATCCCAGACCTTAAAGGCATTTTACCACAGAGACACTGAAAAATAAAGACCATTAGCAAAAAGTATAATTAAATTAAAATGCCAGCTTGCCAAAGAAGCTCAGTAAATGGGAAATATATCAAACCGTGATAATACAAATGGGCTATTTCTCAAGGTGTGAGAAAGTCAATGGAATAAACTCTGATAATTTGCTGACTTTTTACATACCAGGTAGAGTAATGACTTAAAAGTAAATTGCCCAATGACAAATACAGCAATATATTATGAACCACAGCTACTCTTCCAATTAACATCAGTATTTTAGATATTTTGCTGCAAAAAAGTATTAAGTATAAAAAAAAGACAGAGAGTTGTAACTGAGGTAGTGTGGCCCGCTACTAGCAAAAAGACCCAGACTTTCACATAATCACATAATTTTTAATTCTGTTGTCTGCACTTTCCCAGGAGTCACTTTGGCCCAGTTATTCTGAAATGTTTTAATTTCCATTCCCACCCTGATGACAGCAGAGGCTGTTTCTAAAATCAATCTTTCCACAGGACTATAGACTTTTCAGAATATTCAAAATTACTTTTGGCATGTAAGTTCATTTTGCTAATTCCACTTTTAGCGAGCAAATAACCTTTGGAAACCTGGCTGCAGGTGTTTATGTGTCAGGACAATATCAGAAATGCCCCAGTGCCCAGTGCCATGTCAACACCGGCTCGGGCGCGGCGGATCCTGCGGCTCTGCTGCCCTCTGCTGCAGCCTGGACTGGCCTCCTGCGAGCTCAGCTCGTGTGTTTCAAATCCAATTCCTCACCCAAACATCCAGTCTGAACACCCAAAAGCAGCGTTATAAGAAAGAGTTGTTCTGTTCGTAGCAAAATACTCAAATAAAATCCGCCCTTCTCTTTTGCTGTGATTGAAATAGCGCAGCTGAAAGAAGTATTTTTCTGGCTGCTCTCCCTGTGTCCTGAGGATAGAAAGTGCCCTGCAGGGACACCAGTGTCAGGGGGAAGCAGTGGCACTGAGGTGTGCTGGGACACCAAAACCCTGCCAAGAACTGCACCCAGCAGCTCCTGCACCCTTCAGGGCTGCTGCTCTGTTCCCTTCTGAAATTCACTGGCCACCGAGTACCAGTGGATGGCAGATATTAATCATTGCAAATTACAAAGAAAGTATTGAGAGCTTAAAAAGAAATCCTTAATTCTTTTTCATAAACCTGTTGTGTATTTTAATGAATTTTATTTTCGTCACAGCGCAAAATTAAGCAAGTAGACTTAAATCTTCTCACAAGTAAACCTGTATTCAAAATGTTAAAAGAATCTGACCTTTAAAGGGCTAGAATTTAAGCAGTCAAATGCTTGCTTTCCTCAAGCAGGTACGCACTTTATATGTATTATCTACCAGATTTTTATCCTGATAGACCATAACAGCTCCTAAAGAGCCGTTATAGATTATTGTGTAAATCCTTCTTTGTTCATGGACTATTGACCCAACATTTCATTATGTCCCTAAAGAAGACTTGATAGTCCATCATGTTAATCCAGCTGCAAGGTTAGTGCATGATGTACGGAAAATCTTTACATAATTTTCAATGAAATTAAATAAGAATTTTCCTGCTCAGATAATTATGCTTCATAGTGAAATAATTCAATATCAGAGATAACACAGGACATACTCACATACAGAATATTAGATCGGGTTATGGATTGCACATTTGTGTATTTCTTACTAAAATAAAATTCAGGCTGTGTCATGAGGATAGTTCAAAGTAACTAAAGCTATTAGCTGAGCTTCAGAGCTAAGATAACTATAGAGATTTTATTTGTAACGAAATAATTATAATAAAGAATATGTTGATTTCAGATGTTAGTAAGCAATTTGAACAGAATTTAGAACTTAGAAAACGTGCCTGGAAAAAAAACCACAACAATTCATACTTGTACTACAACTCTCAGTTACTCCCAGTTTATGGCTAATGCAACACTGTCCTCAGGAGAGAAAAGGTTCCAGCACCAGTCAAAACCTCTCCTCCGCATACATATCACAACTAAATCAATATTTTCAGTTCTATGCTACAGCTATCACAAAAATTAAACCCTTTATCAATTTTTACTTTTCATATTTATATCTGTCCTTTCCTTCTCACTGAAATTAACATTTGTAGCTTTAATTCCACTTCATAATTATCCAGAAATAAAATAAAATCAGTCAAGCTGCTACTCCCACTTTATTTCATTGCTTCATTACTCATTTCTCAGCCAAAATATGTTCTACTCAAAAAATTTCAAATCTCCAATAATTATTTTCTTTTGTGCATCACAGAAATCCTGATTTTCTGAATTCAAATAGCACTTTGGTGCAGACTTTTACATTTGAGGCATAAAAAAGCATCCAGATCAAAACACCCACCAGGCTGAGGGAGAGTTCTTCTCAAAACCAGTGTCTCTAAAAGAGGGAAGGCATTGGCAAATCACAGAGTAAAAGATTTTCCTGGCAGTCTGTGACGAGATGTCTAATGCTTACAGTAACACTGGACAAGAGTTATTTAGAAAGAATCTCCTGGGGTATAATTGCAATATTTTGCTATTGCTCCAATGCTGACAAGAGTGAGAGAAGTTTTCACCCATGAGAATGGGCTGAATTACTGGGGCAAAGGAAAATGAATGAGCTCCTGGCCTCAGGAGATGAGGAGGAAGGGCTGTGATCCCATCCTTCCCAAGATCCCATCCTTTCTCCCTGCTCAGATCATTGCCATGACAGGACCCTTTGAGGACTTTCCTCAAAGGACAGTGCTCCCACAGATCTCCCCATACTGCCTAAATTCCCACACATAAAGCCTTTCCAGGCAGCACAATCCAAAATCCATCAGCAAAGAGCAAGCTGAGCATCCAGGGCATAACAGGGACCCTGAGCACTGGGGCACAGGGGGTTCCTTTTAAATTCATGCCTCACAAACCAAGAGCCATTTCTACAGCTCTTCTCTGGGGCCCAGCTGTGCCCCATGGACCCCATCCCACAGCACTGGCAGATGGATCTCCAGGCGCTGTTTCACTGCCCTTGGGCTATTCTCTTCAGCAGCAGCACCAGGGGAATGAGTCCCACCCCAAAACACAAACCCTGCAGCAGCAAACAGCTCCTTTAGCCACACACAGGCAGCGTAACACCTTATGTGAGGCACAGGTACATCCTCCTTTACTGGCTGCAGGAGCAGACCATTAATATTTTACAGATTTCTCATCCTCTCGGTTTGTGTAATTTATCAATGCCTAACAGGTCCTCTGCCAGCTATACATAAAAACTATTTTCAAAATATTTCATTGTCAGCCCATGGCACCTTCATTATTTATTAAGATAAGGGACATGATGAACAGGAACAGTAGGTAGCTTGTTTGTTCAAATGTACTTTATGAATCCTTTGAATGCACAGATCTGCTAGAAATATAGTGCCTGCAGGTTCCCAAGAGTCATAGGCATGATTCATGCAAATAATAAAAATATTGTAAGCTTGATGTATCATCAGCATCATCTACCTGGAAAGTTCTGCTCCTCTACACATGCAGGCTGGATCTCTGCAACCTGTGACATTATTTCAGGTATACATTCATATAAATCAGAGATTTATTTGTATTTAACATAGAGTCTACATTATGGCTTTTTATAGTCCAATGAGTGTATGAACATGTGAAAGGAATCCATAGTTCATTCTCCAGTCATTACTACAGTTCTAATGAGGAGTGATAAAGTTTCCCCTCATGCCCCACAAAAGGATTCCTTTAATCTGCCTTTCTCTTCTGCACAATTTCTTTTAAATTGTCTTTTTCAAGCAAAACCAAGACTTAAAAAACAAATATACCACCACAGAAAGCAACACTGCAAGAATCATTGTGTTGCCTGATTACCTTATCTCCTGTTAATTCAGAAAATTATAGCATTTTTTTGTATGTGTGTTGACTAAGGAGACTCACAATGTCCACAAATAAACAAAGAAATTGACTCATGAACAAGGCAAATTCCCTGAAGAATTTTGAGGTGCAGTTAGAAAGCATCAGAAATTCTGCAGATCACTGTCCCAGCCCCCTGACTCCCACAGCACTGCTGAAACCCCCATTCAGCAATTTACTCAGAGAGGACAACAGGGAAAAGCAGCTTTTGGGACACAAAACTGACCTGAACACTGAGGTGTGTGGAAATATGCCATATCACTCTCTTTTTCAAGTGTACTGGGAGTTTTGTTAGAAAGGGAAGTGCAAACCCAGGCAAAGCAGCATCTGCCAGTACAGAAGGATCTGATGCACTTTCTGTTTCCTCAGCCCCAGCCCTACGTGTCTCTCATCCAGAGCTGGAACAGCAAATCTGTTGCAGAGATCCTGCACTGGGGAAAATTTTTGGTCTTGTTCTAGACTGTAATATGCTTAAAAAAATCAACCAAAGAAACAGAAAATCAACCATCCAAACTAAATGGTTTTGGCAAATGTCTCAAACCATGTTCCTCATCCTGGAAGCTGGCTTATTCACATCCTCTGCCTGTTAAAAGCAAACTGTTATGCAGATTCTGAGCTCAGGCAGCAGCCCCAGGTACCCAGCCCCTGTTCAGCAGCCCTTCAGCTCCCTAAGTACAGAAGCCCTTCCATGGGGTCTGTGGAGAGAGATATATTTGACTAGGAAGGTGCCCAGAGTGAGCCAGGATGGACACAGCCACCCTGCAGCTCCCCTGATTGCACAGAGGGGCAGTTTGTAACAACACATCTGTATAGTCAGCACTGTAATTTCCTACTCAGGATTTTCTTCAACTGTTTTAGTGTATTATTCTCTCACCAAACTTGTCCCAGTTATGGTGAAAACTATTTTTTTCCTACGGACAACTTGTGAATTATCAGCAGATGAACACTTTTTGTATATTTGATTCTTAAATTGCATAATCAATCATGTCCTATAATTAGTTTCCTGGTTGGACTAACTGATATTATAAACTGTTCTACTTCCCCTCTACATAAATATTGTTTTGTAGAGAAGCAACTTAATTAGAAATCCCTATCTGCTAGAAGGAGGAAAGAAGTATTTACAACCAACATAAGCAAAACTATATTAAATTTTTAAAATCAAAAACCTGATAAAATGGGCATTAACACAATAGTGGTTTAAATCATATTACAGTTTATAAATTTCCTGTCATTATTCACCAGTTCTAAGCATCTGTTTGAATAGAAAATCACCTCTTTGATAAAGGTAACGAAAGACCAATACACATACTTATTTTAATCAAGACAGCTGGTATTTAATTTTGTATACATTTCAGTTAAAAGAAATTTAATTTTCTCTCACAAAGATAATTTTAATAGTAGATGTAACCATATGACCGTTACATATGACATTCAATTTTATGTTTAATAGAGTGTGTCAAATTGAAAATTGCAGTTTAAGACATAATCCTTCATAGAGCCTGTCACATACACAAATCTGCCATTTAATTTTTATTAAGTTATCCAATAATTTCTTAACAGACAGTTAAGCTCTAGAAGAGATCCCACAAAGTTACAGGAGAGAAGCTGAGTCTGCATTGGTCAGAGCCTACATTCAGAAGAGCTCACTTCAACAGGAGGAAAAACAAATCTACCACCCGAAACATTATGATTTTGTGCTCATGAATATTAAATCGATGCAATATTTACCCTCAAAAGTGTAAAACCGCTATTGCTCTTAAATCACATGCAACCTAGTAACTTCAATAATTTCAGTTTCTTTTTCATTCACACAAACAGCTATTATGAACACAATATTATAAGAAAATATGGCTTGCAGATTTCAAAATTATCCACTGTGGAGATCCTAGCAACTGAAGGCAAGATGGAATAAAACAAACATAGAACATAAAAGGGGTTCTGAGGAACTGCCTAGGGAACTGCTCTGTTAAAGTTGAGCAACTACCTCCTACCTATGATTTCCTGATTTTCCTACAAAAGAATGCAGAAATTAGTTAAGATTTCAGTTCCATTTCCCTGCAGTACTTGCATGGATTTACTTGAGAGCAGGACTCCGTATTTAGATCTTGAGGTCAATAGGTTTTGTCAAAAACTTTCAGAAAATATTCTGCTAAATAGGGATGTGTTAGTGACTGCACACGTGCAAATTCAGTATGTTATCACTGTATGCTCTTTTACCAGTTTTTAGTGTTGTTTTTGTCTGCTTCCTTTTTTTTTGTTTTTAGTCCTTTATGCTTGTTTCCATAAAATTCAGGTTAGATGTTTACACACTGTCCCCCAAACTTTAAATTTCTTTCATTAATTTCTATCCTGGCCTATTGGGTTGGCTGAAGGATCCACGACACTGGAGCAGAGGAGGAAGTGGTGCCTTTTCCCCTGGTGATGAATGGAAGGCTGACTGCAGCAGTGATGTACACTATCTCGCTTGCTGCAGGGGTTAGATCACAGGAAAAGAGGAATGTGCAATTGAGCTGACAGAAAGCGAATGATTAGCACTGGACATCAGTCATTTGTTTCAGGCTGTTCTGTGGTAGGAAACGCTTGGCACTGCTCCTCATCTGTAGGACTGTGGTCGATAGATCTGTTCCTAGATAACTGAACTGTTTGGGCGGGTATAAAATCTTGTGATTTTCTTTTCACCAGCAAGAATTACTTTTAGAAACAAAGAGTCAGAGAATTTGAAAGTGTCACAAAGCCTTTATCAGTTTTTTGGCCCAGTGCCTGATGACAAGTGCAGGATTATTCCTAAATCATTCTGTGGATTGTCCACTCTGGCAAAGCGTATCCCAAGGGAGATCACTTCAGACACTTTCCCACAACTGATGTATAACACTGTCAGAAGCTTCTTGCTGATAATCAACTGAAACTTTACCTTTTCAAATATCTTCCGGTAACTTCCAGCTGCACCCTCAGTACCCAGCAATTCCTCTCCTGCCTCGGTGTTAACGCTTCTCATCCCCTTGTAGATGGTTATCACACCCTCTCTATCACTGCTTTGGCAGGCTCTACACTTCCAGCTTTTTCATCTTTTATCTTCAAGTCAATTCCCCCAGGCTTCAGATTTTATGTCACTACTTAGATGCTAAAGTGAAAATCCAGCGTGCTAATTTTGGGTATACTCAAAGGAAAGAGTGGAAAGGGCATTTGTTTGCTAATTCTCCATCTCATTCTAAAGCATCTTCTTACTTTGCCTTTATGGAGTCTCGGTAAAATATACAAAATGTATTTTGAAGCGACATTTTTTCCTCTCTATAAATTTTTCAGCAGCAGATATATATTTCATTATACAGATGGGTTTATTAATTTGATTTTTTTTTCATTTTACATTAAAACATGGATGAAGTTTATGAGCAGGAGTTATGTTCAACTGAAAGTATTGAATATTTGATGTTATGGATATTATCCACATACTTGGTTCCTTAGACACAGGATATTGGATAGACAGAATTACTCGGGCATCATTTTCAGAATTATGGGGTTTAAGAGACTTGAAAGAAGCTGCTAGACTAAAGATGCTTAAATGTCTTGATTCTTACTGCAACAGGAGAACTAAAAAAATTCATATTTCAGCAGACTGTTTCTGCAAATGCTTGTTTACCTATCATCCCTTTGGAAACTTCAACAATTGGTCAAAAATAAAAGGAATAATAAAAAGGAGTATCTGGGATTAATTTTATTTAAGATTTAAAGTCATCTGGAAGTGTAGGCAGGAAAACAATGCAGATTATAAAGCACAAAATGGATACAATTTTCTGTAGTTGTAGGTTAGCTTAGGTCTTGAATTCAGCTTGCATAAAACATGTATTGCTTCCCAGCTGTGAGCAGTGTGTGGCTGCGAACGCCGACGTGCTGCACACGGGATGTTGTTGCGCTCAGATGACGACGTTGCACCATTAATATTACAGTGGCTGCCACGGAGAAAGGTCCTGAGCTGCGAATCCTGCGCAGGGCTCCAGCCAGCCACTGAGTGCCTGCCATGCTCTCAAGGTCTCCAAAGCAATTTTTCACCTGTCCACACAGCACCATGCTGGAATTTATCAGTCAGGCCCTCTCAGGCCGGTCTGTGGGTGAGGTTTGTGCTTGGTCCTGCTAGCTGGGGCTGGGGGAGGCTGCTGAGGCAGGGCTCCAGGCAGGAGCCACCAGAGCCCTCCAAAGGTCTCTCCAGGCCTTTGGGGCCCTGTCTAGTGGGGCT